>NC_056733.1:1691692252-1691789752 GCF_019279795.1 Protopterus annectens
TTCCTGAAATTAAACTAGCTGATTATTAAGTCCATTAGCCTGAGATATGTGAAATATGATTTTCAGTTTCAGGCTAAACATATCTTGTCATTAGATTCATCAAGGTTTGCCTGTGGCTTGGTTGAAATACACAGGTGAACCTTAACTTTCTACACAAAACAAGTGGTCCAATTTTCTTTTCAGGAAAGTATTTCAGCTAATTTGTTTCCACATTTAATAGCCTGATCATTTTGATTATTCAACATTCTAAAACAAACCTCTCAACTATGCAACCTTATGTAGAATTTCTAATTTTTTTACTCATATTTTTTTATCTTTTCCTCATAACATTTGTGTTTTTCTGCCAAATGATTGGGGACTGATAACAATAATGACAGACATTTGAATATCAGACTTCATATCATACAGAAAATGCATACTGACAGTTAACCTTCTATTCTAATATCTAAGTTTGTACGATTAACATTTAACATATGTCCTTATTTTTGGTCCTTTGTTCCCCCATTTTTTTTTGGCTTAGTCCAGATTTCTTGTGCTAAGAAGCTGAGAGATATGTTCTAGAAATAGTACTAAAAATGCATCTTCACACTGTAAACTGATCATAATCTTCCTAGAAGAAAGTCTTGTGTTACCTGGATAATACATTTGTCCATCTTGTATCTGTATTAATATAAGATCTTGTGTTTACATAAACATCACTTTGAAAATAATTTTTTCTTCATTTTTGTGGTGCATTGCTAGTTTACATGTAGAGTTTGATTTCTTAAGTTTATCTCTATAGTTTCAAGTAACTCAGTTAATACGATTATTTTCTGTTTCTCTTCTCTTCGTTTTTTGAATATATATGAAAACATACACAGCTCATATGTCTTCATGAGCTTTTTCACAATATTGGTGCGATTTATGAAAAATGTACCTATACAGTAGGCCTGATATTCACTAGATCTGTATGAAAAACCACTCCGTTGTTCAGAAAGATTGATAGGACTTTGTACATGGCTTGGCTCCTTTTTTATACCCTATAGCTCCACACAAGGAGTATACATACAAGTGTATTCTGAGGAACATACTGAATTCACAAATACTACACTCTCTATGTACTGATCCCAAATGGGGTAATTTATGGGTCTAGAGCAGCATGCCTAGATATGTCATAGTAATTGTGAAAGCACCATTCCCCTTCCCTACTGATGCACTGCCCAACTATCACAGCTGAGTACCTGCATTGTAGCAGAAAAAAAAATAACATTTGGTTTTGGTAGGAAAGCCATTGGTGATATAGCCACTACAGTATAGGCAGACCTGCCACCACAGTCAAACGTATTCTTGCTGCCACACTCTGGCACTACTGATCTCACATCAATGAGAGGTCATGCAGCACCAGATCCTCTCATTAAAGTGGTAATGATTGTAGCTGTACTGTCTATACCAAGGATAATGAATGTAAAACTTTTATAACTCACTGGCAGAAAAGCAGAGCAGGAAACAACTACTTAGTAAAGAATGCAAATGTACCAGATCTTTCTAAATCATTCCCTCACTAAGAAGCTGTTTGTTGCTGTGTTGTGTAGCACTATATGCCTACAAAACTTATCATTCTGTGGCATCAGTCCATGTGTTACACAGAGGGGGCAATGTGCACATTGTTGCAGACTTTCAAGCACTTCAAATTGTTTTGTGAGCCAGCTGGCATTACCATAATCCAGGTTTATAAATCTCAGCAATAATGCTGGCATTCTAAACATAGTGCGCAGAATGCATGACTGCATCTCATTATGTTTATGAATAGTCTGGCACATCTGAAAGCCTTTTATTCTCTACTTTCTTATAAATAAGCATTTTAAAACATAATAATGAAATAAAAAGTAAGATACAACTTTTAAAGGACTTTAATCAACAATATGCTTACCTTCAGATATCACATTTTCTTCCAAATAAAGAGATGAATGTTACATTCATGTCTGGCTGATTTTAAAGATAACACAGATTTCTTTTTTTTTTACTTCATAGCATTCAGAAGTGCAGAAATACAATTCAAAGCATTTCAGTTTAAAGTAGGACAAACAAAAGAATTGTTAATTGCAAGATAAAGGAAATGTTGCAAGCATGATCAAAAAAGTTAAAATGTCCTTGGTGAAAGATGTGAAATATAAAACATTAAAATACTTCAGAAATAGTTTGCTACATGCATTTCTGGAATATCAATTTATGAGTTATATAGTGTTCATTATTTTACATATTTTTTCCATTTTGCCAGGAATAAAGCACTGCAGTAAAACAACAGAAAATAATCAATTGAGAATGCACTTTTACATGGTTCTAAGGAAAAAGTTGCAGTTATACAAAAGATTTCTATTGTAATATGACATTTGGTAAGCAGCCTGACATATATAAATTCATTCAGTTCTGATATGAAATATGATTATAAAAAATGTTAAACTGATCTGCTCTACAAAATTAAAATAGCAGCAGATATATTTTCCATAAGAACACATACTAGAAACTTGTATAAAATAAAGTGCAAAGCATATAACTATAAAATCCTTATTGTGTAATTTCTTTGCAGTTTTAAATTATATTCTTAGTCATGTCAGTCTTTTTAACTAGAAAATAGTTGCTCTTTTGTTCATTTATTTATTGTTTTGTCCTAGAAACAATAGTAGTACAATAATACTATCTTTGCTTGATTACAGAAGGAAACAATAAACTATGTATCCTTCACTTTTTATGTGCATTTAACATTCTACTTCATCTTTATCCCTTGAAATAAACTCATGCTCCTATGTTTTATTTATTGTTTTGTCTCACGTGATAAGAGTACTAGCAACCCTGGCCTCTAGCCATATTCTTTTCCCTCCATGGCATACATAATTCCAGTAGATTTCTTTTAGAGTCCATCCAGCAGCCTGATATATTTTTCCTTACATGGCCAGTAGAACTGTATGCAAAGAGATCTTGCATCAACACTCATTTTCTGATAATTAGAAGTATAAAAAGCTGATATCTGTCATTATTGACAAACTGACTGCAATTTTTGGTGATTTATCAGAAAATCATTTTATCAGAGGCAGAGAAAAACAGTAGGCAACATCAGGGGCATTCTGAAAAAACTGAGACAGTTCAAAGGTAGGCCCTAGGAGTATTACTAGGCATGTGTGTGGAAATGGTTAAGGATAGTCAGAAACTGTGCCTGGCAATACCACCAATGACGACACCACTGACACTAATTTTCTCTTCCCTGGGGAAAGGGGGATGGGTCATGGGGTTCTAATTACAGTGAAAATAAATGAGTCACTGTGGGGCTTCTACCTGGACCTCACAAAAGCCTTTGATACAATACCCCACTCTGGCATTATAGATAAGCTCACCAGCTTAAATATAAACCCCTATGTCACTAGATGGGTTGCAAACTGGCTCAAGGACAGAACCCACATGGTTAGAATTGCTGGAGCCATGTCAGACTCCAAACCAGTTACAAGTGGCATCCCACAAGGCTCAGTCCTGGGACCTCTCTTGTTCGGTATATATTTCTTGGAGGTACAGGCCAACACAGAAGGACTGTGGCTGACCAAGTTCGCAGATGACTGCAAACTGGGCGCCATAATCGACTCTCCAGCCGACACAAGCATCCTCCAAAAGGGCCTCATAGAAACAGACAACTGGTGTCAGAGCCATGGCCTCAAGCTAAATGCTGAAAAGTGTATAGCCATCCCCTTTGGCAAAAACAAAGTGCCCACAAATTACCACATAGGTGGTAATCCATTAAGTACAGAAGAAGTAATTTGGGACCTGGGGACCCAAGTTGATAGCAATCTCTCATTTGACAACCACGTGGCCAAAGTGGTTAGAAAAACATTTTATATAGCCTACCTAATCATGAAGGGATTCACATCTAGACCAGGGGAGGTCATCGTGCCTCTTTACTCATCCCTCATCAGGCCCATAATTGAGTACAATGCCCCTTTTGGGATGTACCTTGCCAGACACCTGCAGCAACTGGAAAGACCCCAAAAGTACCTCACCAAGAGGATCAAAGGGCTCAAACAGATGCCATATGCTGCCCGGTTAAAGAAACTCCAGCTCTACTCAGTGGCATACCGCCTGCTCAGAGGCGATATGTGCCTGACGTATAAAGCCATGTCCAACCCGGAATTAATGGACATGCTGCACCTCAGAAAATCCAAATCCCATCGAGCTACGCGCTCAAGAGACTTGAACCTCAGCAGTGAAATAAATAGGACATGCTGGAGGGACAGATTCATAACCCAGAGACTCCCTTCACTCTGGAATAAAATCCCAGTCCAGGTTAGGAAGAGTCCCTCATTGACTCTCTTCAAGAGGAATCTTGATGAGTGGATGGGAGATCATAGGTTTATCCCGGGTATCACTTCTGTGTCACTGTTAGACAAAGGCACAGTATACTAACCTCGAAAAAGGGCATAGCAAAATTAATTTAAAATAGGTGGCGAAAGCCAAACACACTCTGGCTAGGCTTATAAATGCCCTAGGGCAGATAGCCTAGTATGAAGCTATGATGGCCAACTGCGGAGCACACAACCAAAAAAAAAAAAAAAAAAAAAAAACAACAAGAAAACAAAAAGCAGATCATTGCTCTCTTGGTCTCATACATAGTGTGTTTATGTCTGCTATATAACATACATTACAAGATTTATTTTTTTCTTTAAATACTTGGAAGCTGTCATTTCTAATGACATTCCAGTTTATTTTAGCTGATGGCAATACTAATTGTTATAATCATCTCATATGCAAGACACACCATCTGGAAGAATATTTTTTAGACAGTTTTATTACATTTTAAATTATGAAAAAAGCATAAAAACACAACAAAGTAACTATATAGAGGTGTGCCTACATCAAGATAGTAAATTATCTACTTAAAACACAGCAAATGATAATAATCATAGAATGCAAACAAATATATCTCTAATAAAGAGCTTAACTATGTCCAAAATGTAAAATCACATATAAATCTGCTCATTCTTATTTTAGTGGTGGATAACTCCTTGCAACAAAAAGTAGTGATATTTATAAATTCATCTAACCACTTTTCCAAGATTTTCTAATAAATTTTATGGTAACAGATAAACTCCAGAGACAGAATATTGTGAGCTTAGTATACATCCATGAATTAAAGCATTAAATAGAGATAATCAATTAGATGACATAAACTTGCCTGGCTGTAATGCCTGCAAAAAAATTTGAATTTGTTACCACGAAAGGAAAAATTGCATTACAGTAAAACAGAATATGTGGCCAATCAGCTTTCATTGAAAATATACATTTCCTGCAGCCAGTGTTTTCATTCTTACAACTGATTACAATAGTATGACATGTAAAAAGACCTTTGCAATGATTTATATGAAAAAGGATTACAAAATAATCAAGGTACAGTTTTATGTGAGGATGACAAAATCATATAAAATAGCATATTAAAGGTTATCTTTGATAAAAATGGTTACATTAACCAAAATTGTATATTCTATTACTATGTAACTGTTTTTGGAGATTTTCTCCCTGGGCCTCCACTGAAAATGGAATCTTCATGGACCAGTGGACTTCTCCAGTTACTAAACTGAAATAAAATAAAATAAGCAAATAAATAAAAGCATTGTATGCTAAGGAATATACTTCTTTACACTGTTTAAAATATCACATTTAACAATGTATTAGTGTTTGCTTGAGATTTTTATGGTACCCTGAAAAACCTAGAATAAGCTTAAGTCATCATCCCAGAAGATGGGAGAATGGAATTATTTGTTTTGCTGACCTTCATTTGTATGCATAAACGTCAAGTTATTAAAACAGTTGCTTTTTGGTTAAATTCCACTTATTCTATCACTTGTTAGAAATTGCATGAATCAATTTGGTTAATTTATAAGAGCAGTGTTACTTCATTTCATTCTCAAATTATCAATAATAAAATGAAATGGTTGCTGTTTTTATTAAACCTACTGATAATCCAATATATTAGATGTACAGTACTAATATCTTAAAAGTATTTGAGAATTTTGCTTATAAATATCTTGAAATTAAAGTACAGTGTTTCTCCTTATTTCCTATAGCCTTCACATTGAATATTGTAAAAAGTAGTGATTTGCAGAAAATGTTGAGTTTCAAAGACATTTTATTGGAATCAGTTCTTAAAATTTAATAAAATAGTAAATATATTTTATTTAATGAGTCCGTTTTACTTAGCTAGCAACAATTGGATGGTTATATAGGATCACCAACAACATTAACTCAATTATTAGTATTAAGTATTTAATCATTTTGCAAAACAATATCCAGCATTAATTAATTTGCTTAACAATCTTGAAGCTTATATTGAAAATAAGAAATCTTATCTATCATTATTTATTGAAACAAATATAAATGCTGCACAAATTACAATTATTGAGACTACGCTTTGCAAATAAGAAATTTCCATTTAGATTCACTTGAAAAGACTAGTTTGGTTTGTTAGCATACTAGTAACTGCTTGTATTCTGTTGAAGAGTTTTGACCAGGACGATGTGATACATATTGCACATTTCTGAGGCACTGCTGGAATATGGTATTTGAATATTTACCCCTCTCATAATCTAGTCTGTCACTGTACATGTCTGCAAATTCCTCTTTGCATACCTCTATGACACTTTACTAGGATACTGAACAACAGTATGCACAATAGTTGACATAGTGTGATAGATAAAGCAAATTTTTACTTTTGGACACTCCTACACTTAGCACTCTCTGTTTTGAGATCACATGTCAGTGTACAAAGTTAGGATGCCAATGCTCTTGAAAGATGTTAAAATGTTTGGTTCCATATTGCTGACATACTAAATTGTGCTTAAGAAGACACCAAAGAGCATATGGTAAGGTTATCAGGATGGCTTCCATCCTTGCCATAGTATTAACACTGCACTTCTAACCTATCTAGATACTGTCAATAAAGGTACAGATAACAGCAAACTAGTTTTTTCCTTATTTCTAGACTTGCTATTATGCCTAACTTAGTATAATTATTTAAACTATAATTTTTTTTTGCATTATTTTTAAGACTGTAAAATTATTGTTATTAAAATGTTTTGTAATACTTTTGAGCTTTTTTTCCCCAGGCCTAAACTGAAAATGGGCTCCTACTCAGAAATTATTTCCCAGTATCAAATATCAAATGTCAATATTGTATATATATATATATATATATATATATATATATATATATATATATATATATATATATGTTTTATATACATACATATATGTATATATATATATATATATATATATATATATATATATATATATATATATATATATATGTATATGCGTGTGTGTGTGTGTGTGTGTGTATGTGTGTGTGTGTGTGTGTGTGTGTGTGTGTGTGTGTGTGTGTGTGTGTGTGTGTGTGTGTGTGTAAATAGACTTTAGAAATATTTACAGAATTTTCAATTTCTTAATTCTGAATTTAGTTTTAAATTTTTACATATATTTATTATGCTCCTTTATATTTTTTATTTTTCAACTTTCAGATTTTATTTTTGAAATTATGTGACTATTTCTTTTTATATATTCAAGAAATATATTTCCTTTATTTGACACTGTTTCCTTTGCAATATTTTATCATTAAGGTTCCATGTCAAAGCATCTATAAGATGATTTCTCGTTTTTCAATTTTCTAAATTTCAGTGAAAATACTAAGTATCAATCAGCTGATTAATGTCAGACTGTAGAGACTGTTACTAATTACAAAACAGGTCTCATTGTGTACAGTTTAAAATATTTCATATGGTTTTACTTTTTATCCTATTATAGCAATCCTATCTCAAAGAGTGCATGACTAACTCACCAACAATAGGCATGCATAACTCTCAAATCACTTCTTCCACAGAAGTATTTTGGAACAAGTAATCAAGAATCCAGTTGAGAGGAGAGTGCATTGTTCATATAGTACTCATGATATTCGGAATATTATTCTCTTCTCTATAAGTAATTCTTTAACTAGAAAACTCTGATCATGATACTGCCACTTTAACAATAATACTGTAGGGAAGTACAGGTAAGCACAAATTCACCTTCACAGATTTCATAAATGGAGAATATGCTGTGATAATTGAGCTCCTTGGCAGAAGACATAGTGACACATGTTTTAATATCTAGCAAAAAATAAATAGAATTCTACGATCAAGTTCTCTAAGGTGAATAATTACTGGATTCTAAGACATATCTATCTCAATTTGCTTCAAGTATACTGAAAAATGTAAAAGTAAGCCATTATGAGAGAACCATACAATTAACAATTTATGCAATTAAATGACAAGTCAGACAAAAAATTTATGAAAGAAGTCAAGTCTGTGGAATTAATCTGTGTTATCAATACTCAGAAAATACTGATGAGATATATTTAGTCTTCATGAACAAAGAGCATCCTGCAATTCTTCAGTTTAATTACAGCAGCTTCACCATAACAATGATAATAATAATAATCACACACACACACACACACACACACACACACACACACACACACACACACACACACACACTTGCAGTTCAGCATTTAATAAAACCCTAAGTAAAAGAAATGCCTTATATTATATTAAAATCTCAATAACACTAAACATTTGTAAACTATTTCAACTGTTTTCAAAATGTAAGAGATGAATAGCAACGTGGATCAAGTTTACTACCACTACAGAAGATATGAACAAAGCAGGAATCAATAAAACTGAAACAAAGACAGCACTGATGAAAATCAGTCTGTACCCATAAAAAAGAGATATGCACCAGAACATTTACACCAAGTAATCATGGTTCCCTTATGAGTTTCTTTTGAAACTGCAATGGCTGCAGTTGTGATCTTCAGAAAAGCAAGACAAAATGTGTAAGCAAAAGGTATGTAAAAATTCCAGCCTTACTGTAGCTCAGTATATATTCCCTTACTCAGACATACAGCAATCTCAGAGGTACTATGTATAAATAATTGGTCTACTTTACATGGTCAACTTTTCAGAAAGTCAACTTCCATATGGCCAAGACCATATGATTGACTTTTGGAAAGCCGACCATGTAAAATAAACACATATAACACAACAAGCAGTTACCTTTAACTGTTAGCAGGGGGGCTATGCCCCCATGCACCCCCCATAACTTTAATATACCAACTCCAAGATTGCACTACAGTGTGGAAGAGGGACATTTTTCCCATTCGGCACTGTACAGAGATAGCGGTTCCCCATGGTCGGCTTTACAAAAGTCGATCATATGGTCTTGGCCATATTAAAATCGACTTTCTGAAAAGTCGACCATGTGGTGTGGTGGATGCAGCCCCATGTCAATGCGTGCCTGACTCTCCTCTGCAAAGACACTTGCAGTGAGCTTTGAGATTCACTGTTTTTTTTATTATTTATTTATTTAAATCATTTTAGAGTCTTGCAGTTTTGAGCAGAGGTCTTTTCATACAATAAGGTAGATTTATGACAGCCAAACCAGCTGGAATGTATTTTATCAAGGTCATGGAAAGCATTAGCATGGAAATAGTAAATAAATTAAGTGATGGATTACTTTTCCATAGCCAGGACCAGTATGTGTCTGTCAGGCAAAGAGCATGTCTACTAAATTTGCTGCAATATCTGAAGTGAAGTAACTCTTAAGTTACCAGGGGAAAATGAATCAGTTGGCTTATATCTGGAAAGAAATAATGGTGCTCAGAATGCGACTGTTATGGTTCTATGCAGCTTTTCAGTACTGAAGTTACATGGATGGAAACAACAGATAGTCATGGATTGTCAGAGAAAGAGAACATCCAAAAGTATTAAATTTCAAATAAATTGGAGAACATACGCAAATCTTTTTCACACTTTTGGCAACAACTTGTCTAGTGTAAGACTTTTTAACTCTAATGAAACTTTCCAGAATAGTGACTCTATGTAACATTCCACCTTATGCCTATAAATAAAGTGCAGCTTAGTTAAAATTGAACACATCTACTAAACTAAGCAGTAAAACCCTGAAAAATAAATATTCTTCACATTCCAGAGAATTGACAGCTTTTACATCTGAAAATCAATGTAAATCAAATAGTCTTGCAATTATTGTTTTCTGTATCTATTTCAAGTTACTTGAAAAATCATTAGACTACTCCTCATTCCTACCTTAAGGCAATTAACTGAAGTTAGGACATAATACCTCACCTACCCATCTTATTCTAGGGTGCAAGTATGCTGCCTATACTGCTAGTAGAATACATAACCATTAGGTTTTACTTAATGAAGCTTTACAAGTCTTCTAGACAGGGTACCACACCACAGTGAAAGTTATGTTAGTTATTGATGCTACAAACTGAAATATGGAATTACTGGGGCTTCCAGTGATAACCATTATAGAACCAACAATGACATCCAAACAGGATATCTTAATTATTAGCACAATATTGTAATAAGAAATTACAATTGATGATTGCAAAGTCACTTCATGAACAGAGGTTTACATTAAAAGAGATTTTTCATTCCCTATAAGCAGAGCTTCCATTGTGATACACTGGTTGATGGTAAGATTGCATTACTTTTTTATATTTTAGACAGTTCCATTTGCATGTAGGAAAGGTTTTAGAGCCTACCTTCATTAAAGTGTTCTGCCTTTGGAAAACTAATGGTTCTCTCAAACACCCATAGAAAGGGCTTCAGCAAATTAATAGCACACATATTAGTATGCAAAGATTCATATCCCCAGCTCATTTCCAGTCTATGGAATAAATTACCATTACATGACAAACATAGAAGTAATCTTGCCACATTCAACAGTAATCTTGATGGTTGCATATTTATCCACAAATTATCTGCAAGCTTATTGTACATTGCCCTCCTCAAAGCTGGAGGCAACTCTTGAAAATAGATTTCTGGGCTAGTCTGACAATGTTCTTGGAAAACTAAGCACCTACTATTTACCAGTGATCCTATGATCCTATGAATATATGAGTAACAATACACTAGGTCATAAAATCATGGATTTTATTTCATATAGCTATGATACAGAATATGTTTTATGAAAATAAATTGGTAATTCATTTGATAACTCCTAGTATCTGGTAACTGCAGGAATAACTTGGCATCGGTTATGGAAAGAATATTGAAGCTATTCAAATTTATCTTGTTTAGAATATTTTCTTAATGTTTGTTTAAATTGTAGCCTAATATATGTTGATGCAGGGTTGGTATAAAATTAAAGACTTGCTGTAAGAAACAAAAAGTATCATAATATATTGAGGAACACTGTTCCAGAACATTATGACCAAATCAATTGTTATACTAACGCCAAAGCTTAGAGACTTAGATCATTTGTGGCAATATGTATGTATATGTAGAGTCCGTATTCCCTCACTGGTGGGTTTCATCACAAAGTGAAACACAATAAGTAACACAAAGCAGAGAGACATCTTATTGAATATCATTCAGTGTTTTTGTCTCAACCAAGATTTAAATCTTCATTATGAGAACATGTAGCAACATCTGATGTTTCAAAAAGGAAGGCAGTAGATAATCGTGATTATCCCATGCAGTTTTACCAAACATTTTGTGAATAATTTTGCAACCACATGCTTTAGTGTTTTTAACAAAAAAAAATTTCCATCTATATTAATATTATGTGTTAATTACCTCAGCAAATGTCAGGAGTGCAACACTTAGATCTAGACTTACTACCCAACTGCAGTGACAATTAGGGATTATATGCTCTTTGTGGGCACTTTAAATAAGGATTATGAATCAGATCTCTCATGCTGGGGATTCCTGTAATCAGCCCTGCACCTTCTTTTTTTGCAGAACTATTTGCAGGTTTCTGTTTCATTAACAGATAGCATTACCTAGATCCCTACTACAGCTCAGAGGAGATACAAAGCAGTTGTTATATTATAAGGTTTGAACCATTCTTTGGAAAATCCAGAAAAGAAAATATCTCCTGTTCTCAGTTTATGAGAAGGAAACTGAACAGCTACATTTCTTATCACAGCCATCTTGCCAGCTGTCTGAGGAGCTATCTTCTTCCCTTGTGATCCATATAAGTATTAACATTGCTTTGTTTTATAACTGTATTTTTTCAGAATTGCTGTAGCACCTGCCCAACATATATGGCAAATAACAAAACAGGCTGGTGAGCCAATTAGAATATTTGCATGTCTACACTTAGAAGTAAATAGAAAATGTGTGAAAAGAATACTTGCAAAAAATCACTAATCACCCTAGGAGTATGGAAATAATGTAATAAGTAGGTGGTTAAAATAGTATGCATTCTTTTTCTTGCTTATTACTGTATAAATAGACACCCATAGATCATGCTTTTTTTTTTTGCCACATCACATACCATCTTTGAGTCCTACCTAATATCTATTGTCCCATTTCTTCTTTTAGGGTAAGATATGTCCTATTTATTCCAAAGTCCAGAGTATTTTGGACCACTTTTTCTCTGTTCAGGTTGGAGATGATATGCTTATTTGGTTCTTGTAGGCAAGGCTAGAAACTGGCAGCAAGATGTCATTTGGAATGAGGAGTCTCTATCCTCCCTAAGCCTTGCTTGTGACAGTCAGGCAATGCATAATGCTGCTGCTCAGGAGGGTCACATATGCCACTGCATGTATAACATCCTAGATAATGTTTAGCATGCAACTTCTATGACCATATTAGCTGATTGCCAAAAAGAGTCAGCAATATAGCCAGTCCAGCTGACACTAACTGTCAGGTTTGGTAAGAGTGTTAGGTGTTCAGTCTCACCATTTTCAGTTGCCCCTTCCAGTACATGAGATATTAATACAGCTCATGTCATACCACAGGACTAAGTAATAGTATCCTGTTTGTTCATCTGCCCATACAATGGAGGATGAGCCAACAAGGGGAAGTGTCAGGGGCATTAGACTGCATGCTTCTACTGGGGATGAAGAATATATGTATATTAAAGGTGGATAACTTATTTTGTGATAAGTAAACTTTTTCATAACTTTTGTGCAATGCAATATGCAGACCATAACTTTCAAACAACAGTAAACTAAATCAAATCAGAAGCTGATTATCCTGCTAATGTCCATTAATGAAAACATATTTATCTATCTATAAACGTTCTTAATATATTCATTAGTTCTGTTTAAGTTTTCTTTAAATAACTATCTTGTTTAATCAGTACTTTTGTAATGTTCATTAAATGCCATCATATCAGTTTATCCAACTGTTTTTTTCCACCCAAACTAGTCAACTGTATTTAAAGTACTAAGCCCATACTAAACCCAGGCATCTATCGAAATATTTCTACCATGCCTTCCCTGTTTACTTTTTCTTTCACTATTAGCTGTTTCCTTCATGGTATCTGCCACTTTTTAAATTGTTAGAGTTATCTATTGCTTTTCTACTTTTTTGCCTTCTTGGCAACTATTGGTACCTGTCATCAATAAAAATAATGACCACTTTCATTCAAAGTCAAGTTACTTCTATCATCTAATCTTAGTAAGAAGGCTATCACAGTGAACTCTCCCCAGGATTCATGAATCTCCATGAAAGAATAAGACTATTCTTGCACAGAGTGGTTCGTTTCCATTTAGAATAGCAGCGCACCTTGCATATGCATGAAGGCACACTGCTATTTAATCTAAACAGACACGAACCAGGAACGAGTGCACTGAGTGTATGTCAGCAGTGCCTGCACATGTAACATCCCCCCTTTGCTCAGAAAGTGCCGTACAGCACTTTGTGACACAGATGAGTGTCAATGTATATAATATTAGAGCCTGGCTCTAATATTATATACTAAACCAGTGTCCACAGACACTGAAATGTAAATAGCTAACATTTCAGTGTCTGCGGAGACACAAAAACACAAACACCTAGAAGGCAGCAGCCTTCAAGTGCACACCCTTGAATGTATGCCCTCTTGCTCTACATGCATGGAAGCAGTAGGGCAAGAGGAAAGCAATAAAAATTCAAAAAAAAATTTTTTTTTCATCAAATAAATCTGAAATTTAAGCGGTGTGCAGCTTGTTTGTGTGGCGGGTCGCTATGCTTAGCCTGGCTGAAATCCTGAAAATGATAGACAAGTGCTACTGTAATACAAAATGCCAGCAAGCAGCTGTAGCGTAGTGGTACTGCCATGGTTAAGCAAGTAGAACATGCTTGGTATGAATCCCCCTTCTGCCAATTTATTTAAAAACGTTTAAGAAAATTGAATGATAGCTGTCAATCATGTGGCTCATGTATAGTATGGGTGGGAATATGTAAAATATAACTGTAAAAAGAACTTTATAAATTTAATGAAAAAAAATAGATTTAAGCAATGCTTTGCTACTGTAAGCATTGCTTACCGGCTTTCAGCTGTGCTTACCTGGTGTAAACAATACTATGCAGATTTGCTCGGAGCTAAGCATATTTTAGCATATAAAACCCGGCCAATCAAGAAAAAGTGCAGGAAAACTGCCCTATTTAAACCGCAAGGCAGGAATACAGCCATAAGCATTTGGGATTGCTCACAGCAGGACCAAAAAGTCTGGTGTCAGTGAAGGTGTTTGCTTCCGAGTGCAATGTTGAGGTATCCATGAGTCAAGGGTCATGGTTGAGCTCCTAGTAAAAAAAATGATGGCAGGCTGCTGCAGAGCCTGTACCGAGGCTCACAGTACAAAGCAGAGGCCTGGGACCAGCTTGCATGCAATCTCACCAGTGCCACTGGCATACCCCGAACTGGTGAGCAGGTACATCACCACCATAATGACCTGAAGCAGAGGTGGGGTGCAGTCTTGGACCAGTGGATCCAAGAAGCCCGAGTGCAGGACGTCCCACCTGTCTGTAAGTATGCAGTCTTATGTACCTCTAACTAAGTATAGAAAAAGTTCAACTTGTGACTGTGCATGCGTGATTAATGTGTGATGTCTCCACATTCAGCTGCTGCAGAGAGGTCCCAGAAAGTCGAGGGTCATGCCCAGCGACTGGCCCGGCTGCATTGGCAGCATGGTGAGTACAGAATACCCCCTAATATTAGTAGTAAGAAATCAAAATTATAGCATTGGTAGTACTGCCTGTATATATAATTGTGCTGTAAAAGTCAGGAATAAATGCCTGTGTCAGGCTGCCAGTGTTACAATGGAGTATTCCCAGCTGCTGTGTAATACAGATGTCAGTAGCAAACAAGGTACAATATGCAGGAGAGGAATATTAGAATATGTATGAGTGTGTCTGAGTGAACCTACCAAGAAAGTGCCATGTCAGGGCTACTGTAACAGAAATGAAAAGCATTCCCCTGTGCAGATCAAGCAGGAATAGTAATTGTGGATTGCTGAGTTGTACACAGATATGTATGTCAAAACTAATAAAGGTGATCCCAAACACTGGTGTGTGTCATCTGACTTGTAGCTGAAAAATAGAAATGCGTATGTCCTGCAGAATGCATTAACTGAGGTGAACTGAGTTAGCATTGCTTGTCTGCATACTTTAGAATGGGCAGGTCAAATAACTGAAAAAAAGCAACAGTACACATTTCCATCAGAATGTGTTTTACTTTTTTGTCTGCCAGCATTGTCTTGTGTTAACCTTTCAATTTCAGCTGTATGTAGCTGTGAATGTACTGAAAAATGTATAAGGCTAACAGGTGCAGACTTAAAACCTACACTGTGTACTCAGGAATCTAAATTGCAGTATGTAGTTGTAAAACAGTCAAATGTACAATCCAGCTAATGTGCACGTTTCGCAAACAGTGACACTAATGTCTGTTGTGTATGCATAATTTGTACTGAAAATGGGAAACAAATAATGTAACATGTCATAATAAAAGTACTGTGCACAAAAATATGTACTAGATAGAAATGTCACAAGCAACACACAACACCTCCCCAGTAGCTCAGTCTCATTAAAGACTAGGCCTGTAGTTCAATTTCACAGACACACCATGGTTCGAATCCAGGGACTGCCACTAACATCTCAGTCTGGTTCTGCAGCTGTAAACTGCAATCTGAATAGAAAATGTAATGCACTGCAGTGCATACATTTCCCGTACAGAGCACACAGGTAAAGAAATCTGAATGGAAATACTAGTATGACGTCTATAGCTATTGCAAGCTAGACATCCACATAATGCAGTCTGGCCCAGACAAGCCCCTCAAGGGTCCCGCTGTCATGGATAGTTTCCCCAATTACCAAGAAACTTGCACACAGAGAATGTCACAATAGATGTATGTGACAGGAACAACACACAAGGGTCAGCAACTAATATGTGAATCTTAAATATGTGTAGAAACAGCAATGTGATGTGCACACCTTTCATCTGCACAGGGCCCACAAGTAAAGAAATTGGTATAGAAACAGGTCTGATGAGTGTAATTAAAATAAGGGTACAATTGCTCTGTTGATATCTACAGCTGTTGGTGTGCTGTAGCAGCCCCATGGCCCAGGTAGAGTGTAAGTGTGGTCAGAATGTAGAGTAGTGAATAGTAGTGTACTGATGAATATACTTGATAGCAGTTGTCAATTGAATCTCTTCCCTTCCCCCACCACTCAGCTGATCCAACCATCACACAGAAACCAACATGGGTATGTTCCTAAACAAACCTCTGCTGTAGGGACCCTTGTTCCATTTGGTTTATCATTGTTTAAACTGTATGCATACTAATATTCCCTGTTGAATAATCATTTTATTGCCTGCCTGACATACCACTTACTGGCATACTGTTGCAACCCTGAATGCCATTCCATATATGCATGGGCTTTTTTTTGCTATGGCACTGTTATAATTGCACTGTTTTGGGTAAATGGGAATATCCATGCATGCTATTTTGACTAATGTTGTAATGTGTTGTGCATGACTAACCAATATTCATTGTGAATTTCCACACCATAGCACATATGGGAATGCAGATCCCAGTGGATCCACCTCTCTCACCCCACCTGGCTGAGGCACCAGGTCCCAGCACATCTGGGACCCAACCCAGACCTCTCTCATCTGCTGGTCCTGCACCACCCTCGGGTGGAACCGCTGCAAGGGATGGGTCCCGCCCCTGCAAGTGGGTGCGGTGAGGATGTTGTCACCTGGGATAAGGTCTGTGTCATGGTGCACAGTGTCCTCCAGATGGAGCTGGATGACTGCCTTTGCCAGGTGGAGGGGTGGGTGGCATAGCTAGAGGGGCACGCGGCCCCTGCAGCCCAGCCCCCAACACAGCCACATTCGGGGTTGCGAAAGAGTAGTGGTGACTGCCATTTGGTGGGGACATCAGTGACACTATTATCTTCTGGGGGGTTCATAAGCCTCGAATTCCCAGTCACCCTCCCCATCAAGGTGTTCTCCCCCATGTGTCATACACTGCTCCTGTCTGCTGTCTTGTCCTTCTTGTCTGTCTACAAATGCAACCTCACCGGCCAAACCTCCCTCACCACACTTACCTATAATCCTTCCTTTACATCCCAGTCCCACCTTAAAAAAAGGGTATCTGGCCCACAAAAAAAAAAATCACATCCCATACATAGCTCTTTTTTAGCCCAGAGACAGATACCCATCACACAATCTAACCCTACCAGTCACCCATATTGTATGATGTCCACACACCTCCCTGTAGGGTGTGAGGCTCCAAATTCTAAATTGCCCATAATGACAGCAGCTGTTGTTGCCAAAGAAATGCAGAGCTATGGTCCTTTCTTACACCCGTCCTGCACATCCCTACCTGTTTTTCCTTTTGTTTGAACCCCTGCTTACTCCAATTTCACCACTTTCCTAGCTCCCTTTTTTTTTCTTTATTTGAAATTAGCATGGGTTTAAGTGGCCGGAAGCAAGAGTAAGTGAAGCTGAGCTCACGTAAGCGTCGCTTATCTCCATGCAAACCCGCTTACAACTGCTTTAAAGTGCCTAAATAACTCTGTCTCCAACAGCCTCTGTTCTACCCAGCAACAAAATAATCAGCTGTTGCAAGCTTTAAACTCAGGACCCTGTACACAATAGCCAAAGTGATTCACCACTAAGCCATGTGAGATGTAAACAAATCTGATGTTTACTCAAACATATCATGCAGCACAATCATTCAACAGTAGGGGAAATGTACTTATATATGTAGCTGTATGTATATATATATATATATATATATATATATATATATACACACACACACACATACACATACACATCTATATATGTACATCTGTATACATATATATATATATATATATATATATATACACACACACACACACACACACACACACACACACACACACACACACACACACACACATGTATATATATATATATATATATATATATATATATATATATATATATATATATATATATATATATGGGTCTACTTCATAAGATCGACAGACCATTTGATCGACATTCATTTGGTCGACAGACCATTTGGTTGACAACCAGTATTCAAGGCACTTAACAGGGATCTGCCCCCCTCCCCAATGTTGTGCGACCCTGGAGTTGATATCTATATAGTTAGGTGGGGGGGGGCACAGCCTGCCACATCGGGGGATGTGGGGGGCAAAGCCCCCACCTATTTTCATTTAAAACATGAAAATACAACAAAAACTACACATTTTAAATGAAAATAGGTGGAGAACTTCACCCCCCTCACTCCCTTAACTATATATATCAACTCCAGGGTCGCACATCATTGGGTAGGGGGGCAATTCCCAGGTTTTTGCCTTGAATACTGGTTGTCGACCAAATGGTCTGTTGACCAAATGAATGTCGATCAAATGGTCTGTCGATCTTATGAAGTAGACCCGTAGATATATATATATATATATATATATATATATATATATATATATATATATATATATATATATATATATATATATATATATATATATATATATATATATATATATATAAATATAAATATATATATATAAATGTGTATTGCGTTTGCAAATTGGATCTACACTCTCAACCGCTCACTGCAAAACATCTGACCAAAGGTACTATTAATGGGGGTGAAGGGGCCCAAAATAAGTACCTCTTGTAATTATTGACATGATCCCCTCATCCACAGCTGAACAGATCTGCATTACAACACAATAATCAACAAGTGGAAGTCTCAAACCCAGGATCCTGCACAACATAAACGTATACAACTGCCCCAGTCCAAAGCTCCGAATGAAACCACAAATTCCAAATCTACCACGATAAAACACAGTTTTATTTTTCCACAAAGATTAAGAGCTTTCATCTGATTATAACCAAAGAGTTTTTCAGACACTACACAACATAACCTCAACAAGTTAACAGTAAGCCATCTCAGCTGTATGATGTCAGGATGATATCACTAACATATCACACAGAACAGTCTGTCTACCATAGGGAATGTTCAATGCGGAAGCAGTAAATATTCCAATGATACATATACATACACACACACACACACACACACACATATATATACATATACTAATATATATATATATATATATATATATATATATATATATATATATATATATATAGATGTATATACACATACATACACATATAAGTATATTGCTACTTATAGATATGTAAAAGAATAGCATATTTAAAGGGTCCACAGCATATCGAACAGCCAGTATTCCTACAGTTGCCACCTATTAAAATGGCCAGTGTTTGATTCTTTCATATAAAAGACAATTATTGCATGAAACATATACCTACAGACAATGCAAAGAATATGACACCACACACAAGTTTGCATACATAGAAATGTTTATTTGTGTACTATTTCAGTTGTATATGCCATTTCTTATAGCAGTTAGGTGTTTGAAATACATAATAACTGAGTAAAGCAACTCTCAAACAAAACATTTGATACAGTAATCTGAAAAATAATATATGTTGCTGTCCAGGCTAAGGTCTTCAAGAAGTACAACAGCAAAAATAACCCTTGCCTTGAAAATAAGAACCAATCAACACTTATTAATTACAGATGTAGTTCAGCAGCCTCCAATTACATTCTGTACTCAACCCTAGGGGAAAAGAATTAAGTAGTCACAATGAAAATGTATCTGTTACATAATGCTTAACTTAAAACTATCACTATCACACTGACAAACAGAACTGTCTGTAAGACAGTAAGCTGTAGCCCACCACTGTTCCCATGGTGAAATGTATGTACATGTACAGCCATATACCTTAATGTGTCTTACTACTGATATCCCTCACATGTTGTAACAGCCTAGGTTTCATACCCCTCCCTCATAAAATGTCGTACAAGGGCATATATCAGTGTTTTACATACACTGCTCTCTGGACAGTACAAGGTTACACACGTTTTGTCCAGCTGAAGTCCTCATATTTATGGACCCTACCCCACAATTTGTGTGGGAGTTCACAGCATCACTGGAATGATAGCAAGACTGCCAGCACTAAATAATGATAGGCCACTACTTAACAACCTCTTACTGCATGACATCTGGACAAAGCCTGGTATATAGGTGGAGGACAGAGGCTGGAACAGAGGGCCATATTTGCAATACTGCTGTTATACACTGTGAAAGTTGCTGGTGCTACAAGATTGCTTGCAACGTACCCTCACTCAGGAATATGAAGTCAGAAACACAAATGGATGTTGCCATGTACTGACAGCACTCAACAGAGAGAATGCCACTGAATATGTCAGAGATACCACCAGTGTGGTGAACAGACAAAACATAACAGCCAATCCTCTGGCTATCATATGGATAGGCCCAGAGTTGAGAGCTATGCCGACAGACTGCATTCTATGCAAAACTAGCACGTATACACAAACCCTGTAAAATTAGTCGTATTTAATGCATATAGCAACAGTACTCACACTGTCCGTAGGTCTGGAACCTTATACAAATATGTAGTTTGCCTGCGTCTGCAAGTCCTGTTGTAAGAGGTATTGCTACATGCTGTTTGTAGCACTGCTGTCCACACACAAGAAAGATGTCTTCCACACAGGAAAGGTAAAGAGACAATGCCCACATGATGCAGTCATTTATAGTAGTGGGATGCCATGACATTGGTAATTGGAAGTACTACACAGCTTGCTGCATGCAATTAGCAAGTGGTGAACACCAACTGGTGCAGAGGCCATCACCTGATCATGAGCATCACCTACAAAATCCATGCTGCAACCTATTCAAACCAGCTCAATCCCTGTAGTGGAGAGAGAGAGAGAGAGAGAGAGAGAGCGAGAGTTAGAGAGTGAGAGAGAGAGAGAATACAAACCAAACCAAACCAAAATAAAATAAAACAAAGGACACATATAAGTGTACATAGAATAGAGGACAATACTAAAACAGGTATGAGAAATGTATGCATGTAATTGAATGTAGTACTTGGTCTGTAATAATGGCATAGATGATGTGGAAAGATTTATATGTGCCATCAAGACTTGTTGCTGTAATGATGTCCAGCTGAATAACTGCTATGGACATAGCATCTGGCCCTGTGGGCAGTGGGTCATACCTGTCAGCTGTGCAGATCAGCACTGAATGATAAGATGTAAGCCATCATAGTGTGTGTTCTGTACCTCAAGACATGTATATTATTGTGGCAAATAGCTGAAGGTGGAAGTAATGAGGTCATAATAAACACATGAGTTTCAGATCCCACCACCTTCAGGACAGTCATGTTAACATGAAATGTATCATGCACAAATGCCATAGGTTTGTAATAGGCTTACCTGCAATCTGTCCCTATATATACCCCCTAATGTTAGGCTGTGTCCACATGTGAAACTCTTCTGTTTTGTAGCAAGCCAGAACAGTGCAGCTGTGGAGGAAGGAGATTTAGAGAGTGCGGACCTGATGTCTGAATGCATTCCATATATATATATATATATCTATCTATGTATATATATATATATATATATATATATATATATATATATATATAGATAGATACATATAAGATATATATATATATATATATATATATATATATATATATATATATGTGTGTGTGTGTGTGTGTGTGTGTGTGTGTGTGTGTGTGTGTGTGTGTGTGTGTATATATATATATATATATATATATATATATATATATATATATATATATATATATATATATATATATATATATATATATATATATATATATATATATATATATATATATATATATATATATATATATATATATATATATATATATATATATATATATATATATATATATATATATATATATATATATATATGTATATATATATATATATATATATATATATATATATATATATATATATATATATATATATATATATATATATATTCATCACCATATCATTTCACACACCGACAATCTCGCACCAACTCGCAGGCCCAATTTCATTTCACTTCATTTCATTTAGTCGAAAAAATGATATAATGGCTATTCCCCACTAGTAGAAAACCCTGGAGTTAGAATATATAGTAAGGGGGGTGTGGGGGGCGAAGCCCACCACATACTGGGATTCTATAATGGTTTGCCGGTAATAGTTATTCATTGCACTTGTAAGAATGCATTTGTATACCATAAAACGTTTATGGTATGTGGGGGGCTTCACCCCGCACAACCCCCATTGTGGGGGGCTGTGCCCCCCACCCCCCCTATTATATCCCTATTAGGACCCCAATGCAATCAGAAGCAGAACAATACATCAATAGAAAGGGGTGGCCATTCCGGAATTACCAGGCAGTGTGCATAACAGATGGCAGCATAAGAAGCATCATGGCGACACATCCTGGTAGTATCCATGATGCTGATATATGGAGGAAAACTGGTCTGAGTGCTGCATTCCTCTCAGGTAAATACCTGAGGGACTACTGCTGGGTAAGTACAAGAGCACTGCTAAGAGGTAAGCTAAATTCATCGTTGTCAACATTATTCATGATGACAACATCTGTTTCCCCTTCCCACAATAGGTGACTGTGTGGTTATCCACTCTAGCCATGGTTAATGACCTCATACAGAGAACCTTTCAAGCATGCATAGGAGACCAACAACAGAGAGCACACCACAACATGAGCTATCACAGAGCATGCCTTTAGTGTACTGAAAGCCAGGTTCAGATGTCTGGATATATTCAGGGGTTCACTGCAATACACACCTTAAAAGGTAGCACAGATGATTACTGTGTGCACTATGTTACACAATATGCTACCAACAACACATGACAGTTTTCCCTTATGCAGGTATGGGTGAACTACCCTCAAGAATGCAAGATGTCTGAAGATGACATTCCACAGCTATCAGAGGAGGAACAGAAGAACACAGGAGGCAGAAAAAAGTTGGGAGTGACAGAAAATGCACCCACAAGTCCAGGCCCAGGTGACATGGCAGCATGCTACACACACCTTTTAGTGATGACAAGCCACATGTACAGAAGTACACACATTCAACACTGATGTCCAGGTGTTGCCCCACACACAACAGTGCAGATTGCATCTAATGGCAATTACCTAGTCAATGTACGTACTGAGTATTAGACATAACAATATTATTCTAACATATAACAGTATGAACATATACAAATCTATTGCAACATGGGCCATCAACTCAGGACACAAGTGACACAGGTATACATACAGATTCATAGTGGTGTATGTGTGCATGGCAGACAACAAGGGACATACCTCTGTGAAACCCATTTCTATCTCTCACTATCAAATGATGCAAACAGAAAACCAAGTCAGGACATACTGCAGAACTATTGTCAATATCAGAAGCAACATAAGTCAATATAAAGTATGGATAAAGTATCATGCACTAAATGGATTCATCTAAGCTTAGAAAAATATCAGACTCCTATGGCATCAAACTTCACAACCACAGACAGGTGACATTGCCATTAGTCTGCACAGCAACCATTGCCATAGGGTGAGACTGACACTACAGGACATAGCAGATTGACTGTCAGTGTTACTCTAATGCAGTATAGGGCACCCAAACTGATGGCTCACGCCATGGTATTGGCTGCCTCTACCATGTATGGAGACACATGGCCCAGATTGCTCCACAGAGAAGACTGATTGGATGATGCCAGCATGTGGAAGCACATTGTGGGAAGGAGCAAGGGTGTGAGTTGACTGTCTTGTCATGACTGGCAGGCCCACAATGGATTGGCCAGCAGCAGATGTGCTTATACATTGCAGCATAGACATTGATTCCCTAATGGGCAAGGGTTAGTCTACTGGGAAGAGGTCTGCCTCTCCTATTTGGTACTTTGCTAAGCACAGTCAGAGCATGCAGAATCCTCTTCCTAGTAGGGCACTGATGTAATGCAACTGTAACCAGAGATTCAATGGGCAGTACCACAAATAGTATGTTTCAGTATGTGCATTCAATGCTGCCATGATTTCACTTTGTCTGTGCTCCTGTCCTACATGCAGAACACCCAACTGGTGTGCCACATGATCAGTGGCATGATCAAGAGTGCAAATGTCAGATCCATGACATTACTGGGAATGTTCATTTGCCTGTAGAAGTAGGTAGGTACCCTCTGACACATGTACCTGCACACCAGTTATACACCTACATCTACTGCACTGGGTAGAATTGCTCTGTTATGGAGAAGCCAACATCACCAGATAATTCGACATGGAACTGTTGTCCATAGGCCTCATCCCGCTGCCATCTTATGTCCCCACATTGTCAGAGAGGTAGAACAAGTTTTCCCTCACATCTGAGGTCGCAGAGTCATCCACATGACTGTTACCACCTGGGCAGGACTGCATCACCAAGTCAGTGTCCTATGTGTCAGGAGCCATGCAGCCATACTGAGAAATGTCAGATCCTACATCAGGATCAGTGTACGAGCTAATGGAAGATGAAGGTAGTGGATGTGCTAAAAGAAAAGTTAGATGACAGTTCAAGTAAACATGCTTATAATACATGCTGGATATCATCACTGACAGATGCCACATATATATCACTACAATGTTACAGATAATAACGATTTACTCGTAGGTCTTCCAGGTATGGCCTATGGAGCCTATATAACAGGGAGCTGACAATGATGATACATATGTAACATGCATCACATATGTGAGAAATGCAAACATAACTCACACTTCACATGTCCTCATGGGAAGCTAGTGCTGGAGGCAAGAGCTGAAATGCAACTGTTGTACTGAAACCAAGGTATAAACATGGCACTTTTATCATATACTTGCCAGTATAGTATGTACCATTCCAACTCGGTAAAACACATATTAGGTAATATACACATAACATAACCCAGTTGGTCATGGCTGGGATGTCAGAGGTTGCTGCCCTATGCAAGGGTTGAAGGACATAATGTTAATGGAGGGCAACAACAAGATTAACTGCAATGGCATATATGAAACAGAGGTAATAGAATGCCAGTTACACTCTCTAGATATAGTGAGTTTGCCTGTTGTAATGTGGATCCTGCAGTGGGAAAATACAGACAAAGCGAACAGTCTTGTATGCAGGCAACAGCGTATGTACATGATAGGGTATACAACACAGTAACAGGATATGGTGATACTTACATGACATATGGTACACCTGTTGGCCAGATGTCCCTGTGTAGAAAAATAGTGACATTCATTTCATACAACACAGTTGGTTACACAGTGCTGCTGCTTATGAACATGTAGAGCAACCACACCTGGTTTGTCTGTAGGTGCACCTCCATGGCTTGTGTCCCCAAAAGATGTACCTGTAAGTTACAATGTCAAGCACATTTTAATATAGCATATACATCATTTGCATGAAAGGAGGAAAAGTCAATAACAGATAATGGTCACAGTAAGAGTACATGGAGACACATCCGGCTATTTCACAGAAGTGGATGGGCCTGTGCAAATGAATGCGAAGAACATTACACATGCTGGTTGTGCTTCAATGTATGTACTGAATTTGTATGGCAACATGTCATTACACTTACATTTTTCGTCATCTCTGTGTGTGTCTCCCTCCATTGGCAAGTTGTGCTATGCATGCCATGAGATGGTCTGGAATAACATGCTCACATTCTGTGAGGCATACAGTGCTCCTGCAATGGGCCTGCATTGAAATCATCCATAATTACAGATAATAGGACATAGGGAATGTATAGTGTGCATAGATATCCATCAAATAGCAGCAATTATTTTTATTATACTCCTCCTACCTAATTATTTTAAGACATATCATCTGAGAATATGGTTTTAACAGCATCTGTAATGTATGCTGTTATACCTTTATTCTCATATGCAGACATCATATGCTGAAATCATAGTAGTTAATGTCTGTTAGATTTCTGATGTGCACATTGGTTTATGTCTAATGTCAGCCATGCTTTTCACTGGAATGTGCAGGTTGATAGACATGTGGTTTTCATAGTTATGGTTTTGATTAATGATCTACATTGTATATTATGGTACACTTGACTATGGGCATACCTTAGTCTAAGGTTTCATACTGACCTTTTTCTGCCTGTACATTGCATCGCAGTGCATATGTTATGTACTTATATAGTGCAGGTATGCATGCTATGTACATTCTTTCTTGTCTTATGATTCACCTTGACAGAGCATGGGACCTGTGAATGCTCACCTATCAGATGCCAGAGATGAGCACATGCCAGACCACTGCCTGAGTCCTCTGATGATGATGATGGCCATGACACAGACAATGATGATTGCAAGGAAGAAGCTGGTCCTGCACTCGCCTTCATCCCTGCTACACCCTGGAGGAAATGCTAACCAGCAGCTCCACAAATTTTTTGTTGGGAACAGATCCCAGAGGTGATGACAGATGTCTTTCAGACACAGATGAGGGACATGATGGGGAATTTTTTCAGGATATGCGCAGGCTATGCAGGACTCATTTAGGGAAATAATCTGGAAGATCATTTGCAATGCTCATCCACATCAAGGTGGTCCTCAGGACAGCAAGTATAATCTGCGTGATCCGCTGGTATAATGCTGACACCATGGTGTTTGCCATATAAGTGATTGGACTGTATATGCACACTTGTGCATGCACACCATTTTGCAGATGTTGTGCGATGCTTAGTATTATGTTTCACCTGGAACATGACACACATCACCACATTAGACATGCAGTCATCATGCTGATGTCCATGAGTTCCTGCAGTTGATCCATACATTCCTCCATGTGGGTAGGTATGGTAATCATTATGTGTGTATATGTACATACGTCTGTTCATGCAGTGCAGCATATTGTTGTTATGGCCAGTGCACTGTAGCCCTGTATGTCACAGCTAGGCATTTTGCAGTTAACATACTGCTTCTGCTGCAAGAGTTACACTTTATACATGCTTGGGCATGACAGCAGCTTGCAAACATGTTGCATGTATTCCACAAATAACACAATGATATGTGTATGATTTTTGGGTTTCATGAGCAGCAAATGTCCTTTCTCCTGTGCTTTGCATTGCACTTGTCCTACTATCAGACTGGCATACTGGCTTTTTGTGAGGCATGTATTTGTAATGATGGACCATGTTGTAACATATAAATCAGTCTGCTATATGTGCGCAGTCCAACTTTATTAAATGGATAGACTGCCGCTGTTCTGTTCCTATATACACCCTGCTATTGCTGATTTACACTGAAACATTAACATATGTCTTCTTTTGGCTATTTTACACTTGCCAGTGCATTCCTTAGTCACATAAATTCACATATTTCAGCAAATGGTATACATATGCACTAATTTATGTACATCTCCATGCATATTCTGATCAACAGAGAAACACTGTTGTACCTTGGGACTGTAAGCAGTCACTAAATTCATTGTATTGTGCTGTAATGTTGTTCAAAGGACTGTCCTTTGCTCACTCATACTCATGGTCAATATCTATACATATATATATATATATATATATATATATATATATATATATATATATATATATATATATATATATATATATTTTTTTTTATATATTACCACAGGTGTTTATTCCACGTTGTTTTACATTGGTATGACAATATATGTGTGCATATGATGCTAGTTCTTAGTTTGTTTACCTATGCCTCTTGCTGTTAGATGATTGCACAATATTGTGCGTGTCTGATTTACACATGGCCATTTTTGTTGATATCAGCAGTGCAGTCTGCCCATTTGATATACATTGGCCATTCGGCCATTCACTTCAATGTAGTTTGGGTTGACTTTGACTCCACCCTATGTGGTATACACATGCATTTGCAGTTTGTCCCTTTACCTAGTGTTGTCCTGCTTTATCACTTGCCTATGTAGCTTTGGCGCCATGTCCTCCTTGTTGTGAGCCCATGTTGTCTACCTCCCTTCCACCTTTGTAGTTATGGCATATATCTTGCATATATGCATGGTATATATTCACATTTCTTGGAATTATCATCCATTTTCATGTAATTCTTTTATTAGAAGGTTAACTTGTGCCTAAACCTAATAGCATTATACAAATGCAGGACATATGCACATAAACTGCTAGCTATTGCTTGCAATATATCCTTGTTATATTTGTGTGTTACATATTAACCACTGCAATCTGTCAAACTTCATGTTCTATGTCATTGGTTTATGTGTCTGTATTGACATTGCTTTCTGATAATTTCCAGTTAGGCCAATAAAGTTCATACATATACATCTCCACCTGTTTGCTGCCTTTAATATGGTTTATGTCTGTGATATATGCATTCCATTACACATCTGTTTTGGTTTTAGGCCCTATTTGTGTAATTAGCTGTGAGTTTGCTGCTTTGGTACTTTATTGCTGTTTGGCACTGTGCTTAGTTGTTTGCCATTCACATATATGGTTGGAAGTTCTATTCTGTCATCTGCTGGTATCCTTCAACATTCCATGGGCTGCATGTCCTCATGTGTGCTGTTGCTTGGCTTACACTTGCATTGTTGACAAACTAATTGGTTATGGGATTATTTATTCAAGTGTACTGAGATCCCTATTTGTTACCATACAACACCCAACTGCCATCAGTCATACACATCCAAGTATGACTGTCACACAGTTTGCAACATGTCATAATGTAATAATGCATAGGTACATTATGTATTTCTGCATTCCACCATGGCTGGTATGCACCCTGCTTGGCAACTTTCTGTTGCCCATGTTATAGAGTATGTCATCTGTGTACCTTACCTTTCCTAAATGTTTTATTTCTGGCCTTTGTCTGTAATGTCCTGTGATATTTTTTATATGGGTATACCTCATCTTCTTTCCCAGAATTTTCCTTTCCTTCTAGTCTCCAAACAATTGGGCCTATTCCCACCAAACAAAAAAAATTGCCTATGATCCTTTGCTCCTCAGATTTTCCTATTCCTATACCTCTTGTGAGTCTTTCTTCACCCATTTCCCACCTCATGTCTTGCACAGTGCACCCATTGTTACTACTGTTAGCTGCAGCAATATGGCCATGATTGCCTTTGCATTTATTCTTTTTTATTAGAATTTTATGGATTCCATTGGAATCCATAATTGCAAACAAATATATCTCATAAGTACAAGGCTTATAGAGACATATGTAGTTGTTTCTGGGTTTAATGGCGAGATTGATGAGGATATGAATAACTTACGAATGTCATGCAGCTTACATGGGATAGTGTAATTTCTGTAACTTTGTTAATGTATATCAAGCTTTTTGAGGTACTTTTCATCCTTACAGAGTTGCTGTAACTGATATATACTGCACTGATGCTGTGGCTCCACTGTGTTATGTGCCGAGATATTCTAAGTTCATTGAGGC
The DNA here is from genome assembly GCF_019279795.1 of Protopterus annectens. Taxonomy (NCBI): domain Eukaryota; kingdom Metazoa; phylum Chordata; order Ceratodontiformes; family Protopteridae; genus Protopterus; species Protopterus annectens. Next base: position 1,691,721,922 of record NC_056733.1, read on the forward strand.
ATGTTTACATATTACAGGCTTATCTGCTACATTTGAGATGATATCGGTGAAATGCACCAGATTCCACAAACATTGTGGAATCCAGCCCACTGACTTTCCATTTTTCTTGGAAAGTACTGGTAAATCCTAAATTTGATTATCTGAGTACTAGTAAAAACATGATTTTCATGGAATATGGCATTCTAGGCTTGAGCATTAATTTTACCAAAATATATAATTCTTCTTGCATTTAGTCCTGTTAATTTGCCTATTAGGTGTTCTGTATTTGAATCTGTTTTAATTTTGTATATGTTGACAGAGACACTGCAAATTACAATGGAATTTCAACAATGACCAAAATTATGTGTAAAAAACACAAGCAGAAATTTCAGATGTTACTTCACAAAACGTGTATTTTATTTTTTTACGAATGGTAGGCTACTGTCCCTGCAAATAATGGTCTATATTCTAGGGTGTGTTTCTTTCTTTCTTTCTCTGCTTTGCTTTGTTTATTAGTAAATCAAAGATGAATCAGATACAGGTGCTTCAGCAATAAAAGTGATGATATTCTCTAACTCAAGGAACATCAACTTGATAAAAAAGTACAATAGCACATCTGAATAAAAATTGTGTAATCTATTCACAGGTGTCATAGGCACCTTTCACAAAACATCAACATTAGTCTCCTACTTTGGCTGCCAGTAGAATGTAATTCAACAGAGAGACATGGCACACTGATTTGCAGTATCATTAATGGCTGTGCAAGTGTGATGCTTGCTGAGTTTTCCTGCCTTGAAGCTGAGTTATGATATTATTTTTCTCGGTGATCACTTTCTTTAACAGACTGCTTGATGTGACAAACAAGAGGTTTATGTCTAAAAGCAAAGTAGAATTTAACTTTCTGGGATATCAGAGCACTCATTCTTTCATGTACCTGAAGAATAAAGACAATCCATTGTGACTGTTGACAAGATTTTAAATGCAGGCCAATAGACAGGGATGAATTGATGACACAAACAATACAAAATACAGAAGTTAAATAATGCTGTGGGAATAATTTAGTCTTACATTTCAAAATGCAGTTGATTCCACTAGTACTAGTAGAGAAATACATATATTTTCCAAAGTTTAAAATATACAGTCTGAAAAGTGAAATATAAACTTTTTGCCAAAAACATTAATATACTCCCCTCTCTCTGTCTCTGTCTTCTTGTCTCTCCACACCCTCCCTTGTTTTACAGTGCAAGATACTGAACAGGAATTTAATAAATAAATCCAGAACAATAAAACGAGATTCTGATGTTTCTATGTTTGAAAATAATGTCCACATTATTTATTAATTATATTGCTTTCATCTAGTTCACCTCTTCATTAAGTGCTCTCCAAAAGCTACATGCAACATATTAATATGATACATGAATCAGTTAACTGTACCATTGTTTTATTTAACTGCACCAGACTGGCTATGGTGAATGGTTCTTTAACAATAGAAACTGCTGTTTTCCAGAACAGTCATTGTATGTTTGTATATTTTATATATATATTTATGGTTGTATAAATGTGTATGCACACACACACATACGCACACACGCACATACACACACACACACACACACACACACACACACACACACACACACACACACACAGACAGAGAGAGGCAGATAGAAAGCTGTAGACACATATGCAAAAATGCACACAGACCAGATGAGTTTAATTATTTAAATTCTTCAATATCTTATTTTGTCTAGGCCTGTGTCTTTTTTTTCAAGAATTATATATTTTTTCTTTAGTAACCATTCACCAATTAAAAGATTCAGCCTTAAGTACTTGCCACTGCTGTGTGCTAGTCATATCTCCTTGCTCACAAATTTAATGTGTTTAAACTGCATTTTCTTGGTATCCCATATTATTGGATTTATATATATTAATAGACTGTTTCTCTGTTTAGTATGCGATATACTCAAAGGTTTTGCAAAAGGTTCAACTGAGTGGATGGAGTTAATTCTACCATGAAATTGTAGTCTTGAAAAAATGCATTACTTTGTTATTCCAAAATATGTAAAAGGTGGCATGCACAAATCCTCTGCTTAATGGAGGTACTAGATGAAGATAGTTAAGCATGTCGCTAATTTGCATATGTATGCTGTCTATTACTATATTTTATTATTACCATAAGCAAGTTCAGTGAGTAAAAGGAAAATGAGTAATAGCATTATTTAATAATTTGATAGAGTCAATGGCACTTTTAAGGTAAGGTCTAAATTAGCCTGAATAATCATGCTATAAAAAAAATTACAAGGGGCTACTGTAAGAGGTTTTTTGTTAGCAATTATAAAACTGAATGTAAAGAAAAATTATTTTGACTGAATAAATAAAATGCAGAAGGAGACCAGTCAGTGTAATGGTTAAGGTCTTTGTTTCCCCATGCACTAGGTACAAGGTTCCTGTATGGAGTTTACATGTACTCCATGTGTCTCTGTGATTCCAAACCACTTCCCAAAAACATGCTGAGTGTTTCCATCTCAAACTCATCCAAGAATGGAGTGTGGGCAGCAGCACACACTCTAAATGGTGCCCTATAAGGGGGAAGAGTTGTACAGGGCAGCAGCCTTGGGCATCTACTGTAAGGCACAGTATACTCAAGGTAAGAGAACATGGATCACAGACTGTGTGCCGTGGTAGGACTTGCCACTTGATGGTGTACATTATGGCTACAGGTGATTTAGTAGTGTTGATTAATGTTACCAAATGAGCATGGGTATCTATTGGTGATAAGTGGGTTGATGACCTGGCCTGCTCCGACCTACGCCAGGGACACATGCTAATACAGGAGTAGTATGTGTACGTGCTTGTCAGTATTTGCCTACCATAAAGTTCAGGAGCACTGGGTCAGTAAACTACTGGCTAGTTGATGTCCAGTTGCCTAGCCTGGGCTCTAGTCAGTGAAAGCTGGACATAAAACCAATTAGCCTGCCCTACATACAATATAGGTTGACTAACAGGATGCAGCTTGGTAGTTCATGACATGATGATAAGGAGGAGCTTCAACATGTTTTGTATGCAGAAGACATGATGGAAGAAAAGTGCAGCAAAACCAGTTGGCTTCAGATCCAGAGTCTACTACTCAGGAGGATGACAGACTAGAAATGTGGGAGTTGTATGAGCGACAGGCTTCAGAAGGCAGTGAGGGATGTCATCAGAATTAGTGACAGATTCAGGGGCAATCAGACTCCAGTGTAAGGAAAGGGCACTATTTATAATCTCAACTATTCCACACAGCAAGTTGTGATAGTGAGGAAAACAGTACATTTAACAGTAGTTGCAAGACCCACTATATAAAGCAGGATGACATGAATTTTTGTTAATAACTGGCGACCTAAATGCACATGTTGGAACAGACTGAGCAGGATATGTAGACTGTCTGGGTCTATATGAGTGGGGAAAACATGAATAAAGAAGGAAAGTCCATTCTAGACTTCTGCTGGATAATGGCTTGCTGGTGAAAACTAAGAGAGAGACAGTCACAAGATCACATACAAGAATGGCCAACATGCAGCTCAGGTAGACTTCCTCCTAATAAGAAATGGGTAGTAGGGTTGAATCAGTGATTGCAAAGTCACCCCCAATGAAATGGTCAACAGTCAGCTGCAAGCAGTGGTCAGAGACGGCTCTAAGTTCAACAAAGACCAGGCTCAGCGACTCAAGTATGAACAGTGTTCAGTCTCTCAGTGGGGTTTCCGGTGGGAGTGGGTAAGATCAACAAAGACCAGGCTCAGCGACTCAGGTATGAACAGTGTTCAGTCTCACAGTGGGGTTTCAGTGGGAGGTGGGAGTGGGTAAGCATCACAGTTCAGCTCTGACCACATTGCTGTTCATACAGGCAAAGGACTACATTAGCAAAGATGTAAGAGGTGACAGACCAACAAAGTTGTTGTATGCAGATGATGTGGCATTACAGACAAACCCCTAGCAAGAACTTCAGCAAAGGATGGGAAAATGGAATGCAAACCTGAAGGCAATTGGGATGAAACTGAATACATATAAGGCAATTGTAATGGCAAGAAATAGGGAAAATTAGAAGCTATAAATTGAGATTGATGGGAAAATAGTGGAACAGGTTAACAGCTTCAAGAAACAATGGGTGCTGACCGAGGCAAAGGAAAGCCTGAATGAGGAGGTCAAAGCTGGAATCTGAAGGGCTGCAGCCAGCTGGAACAGAGTGTCAAAGGTAGCTTATGATAGAATAATGTCAAAGAAGAAGCTGAGGTGTACAATACAGTGGTGTGACTACTATTAATGTATGGTACAGAAACCTGGGCCATTAAGGAAGAAAGAGGTGAAGAAGATGAAGTGTCTGAGACTGGTGGTAGGATGCACACTGTAGGACAGATAAAGAAAGGAGGACATAAGAGCAGAAGCCAAAGTATCTCCAATTGTAGCCAAGTCAAAGAAAACAGCTGTGGTGGTTTGGGCACATGTGCAGAAAAGCAGAAGAAAATCTGGCAAAGATGATTTGGGACAGATAGGAAGAAGGCTAGAGGAAACAAGGGCATAAAGCAAAGAGGTGGCTGGACTGTGTGAGAGACCACCTGTGACAGTCAGGCATGAGTATCAAATAATCTATGAGAATGGCATTGCACAGGGAAATAGTGATAGTTGATGATGATAGTGATAAAATAAAATGCAGAAAACAATCCCTTATTCCATCTTTATGGATGTTATTATGAGGAAGTAGGGTGCATAAAATGAACATTTTTACTAATTTCTTTTACAGCAAGCTAGAACTAGGGCAAACTGACTACCAAGAATATAGGATGTGGATGAACACTTTAAGGTTCTGGAGGTTATCTGAAAGTATGGGAGGCAAACATAATAATAATAATAATAATAATAATAATAATAATAACAATAACGCTATTTAACTGCCTGTCAAATCAACTTCACCATATTTCATTGTATGTGTAGACAATATGTTTTAAAGAAGGTCCACAAAATAAGCCTAATTATTGTTAGAATTTTGTCCTGTAGGGATATGCTATTATTTTATGGAACTACATATTATAGCATTCCCCTTACATACAGGAATAGAATACTATATTGGGTTGCTGATTTCTCAGCAAGCATGGAAATGCAGAAAAATGAAGGATGGTATTACAAAGTGACCTGAAAGAAAAGGAATCATTACTGAACCTAGAAGAGAAAAAAACTCAATCCAAAACAAGGCCAATAATATTTAAGAACTGTTTTGACACCTTAAGTTATATACACATCAGATAAACCTATTAGAGACAAAGAATGACCTGAAATACTCACTGTAAATCTAAAATACCTATACATTCTTAGGCTTGGCAATGTGTTGTAGTCTAGAAGAAAAAAAAAATCAAACAGTGCCACATTGGCATCCCTTGGTGCAAGACTAAACTTCTGTTGCTGACTGCTGAACTGGTTATAATACTTTCTAGGGCAGAATCAATAAACCATCCATGATCCGGTGAGATGGTGCGCACATTATGCCATGACGCACAAGTAGTAGTGCACTATTTTCACGACTATGGCAAACAGAGTGGCATGCTAATTAGAGCATAAACAGCTGAACTGTATGCTAATCAACAAATCCAAGATGATGGAGCTGTTCAATAAGCTATAAAGCAAGACTGCAGTGTAGACTCGGTGCTGGTTTTCCCTGTGAATTCCAAAACCTACTGGAATACATCTGCACAGAAACAATGTTAGGGGCTGCTGTTGCTTTAATTCATGTGTATGTGCAATAGACTGAAGTATATGTTGCTGCTGTTGCTGCTAATAGACCATGACCAAGAAAGAGAAAGGTTTTTAGACCCCGTTTAAATTTTCATAATCTGAATGAGGTGGAAATTTTAGACCACTATAGAGTGGATAGAGTCATACTAAAGAAATGCTGTAAACTCTGTCATCCTCAACTCAGACAAAGGAGAACCAATACCACTTAGAATTGTAGCTCCGGGAACCTTTCAGAGACCAACAGAGGGCATGCTGGGGGTGTCACAGGCATCAGCGTCTGGGATCTTCCATCAATTCCTATATCTTATGTGCCAACGTGTCAGTGATCACATCTATTTTCCCCGTACTCCTGAGGACAAGGCCACAAATATGCAGGAGTTCTACCCTGTACCACACTATCTTGAAGTACTGGGTGCCATAGATTGCAGGCATATAGAAATCAAGGCACAACTTGTTGAACAGGGAAGGCTTTACATAAATAGAAAGTGCATCCACTCCATTAACTGCCAAGTATTGTGTAATGCTGGCAACCCAGGCAGTCACCACAACTCACGTATCTGGCACACCTCCCACCTCTCAACTGCATCATATGTAAACTAGGAGGGATATCCCATGGAGTCATTTACTGGAGGATGCACGCTATGCACCGGAACCGTAGCTGATAGCACCCATATGTCATTCACACACACCTGCTGAAGAACACCGTAATGAGACACACACACTCAAACCAGAAATATGGGCAACTGAAGTTGTGGTTCAGTTGCCTAGATACATCTTGGGGAGCTCTGAAGTACAAGCTATGTACATGTACTGAAATCTTCACTGTCTGTGCCATGCTTCACAACATCATCCTAAGAAAATAGCTTCAGCAGGATCAACACATCCCACCACCAATAGCAAGGTCACCACAGCCACAACCAGGTGGGGAATCAAAGGGGGATCCAGCAGCTGCTCTGGGTGTAGGCAGATGCAGGTGTGCTCAATATGCCCTCATATTGGCTAACACATAGCACACTCCCTCACCACCTAAGAGGCTAAAACCTTCATTCTATGCACATACATACAGTAATATTGATGCCAGACAACACTCACTACCTTTACCTACCCATGTAATGACTGTGTACTTTTAGCATCAGACAGACACAGACCTGAACACAGCCCTGAAATAAAACTGTAGCAACTGATGGATTTGCAGGGTATGTGTTGAACCTGGAGTGTTAAAACATTACTTCATAATAATACAAATGAATGGCATGTCCTTGCATGTTGTTATTTGGCAATGTAATTAAGTAAAAGATGGGTGATTTGAACAACAATGACTTTAACATGTGACAGTAGAGAATTATGTGAATACATGTGTACTCTATAAAATAATAGGCCTCAGGTATCAAAGATTCACCTCTCAAATGTACTAATGATCACTGAATGTCATCAGTATGACCTCAGACTTTTGTAATGAAAAATAATTAAAGAGCGAAGTTAGAAAGTAATGAGAGATATATCAGGTTCCACATTCATAACCCTCAGAAGATTCTTAAAAATAATGATGCAAAAACTGCTTTGATTCTATCAACTGTATAACTTTGTAAGAAGAAAATATTTCAAAATTACAATCAGCAAAACTTCACAAACACAAATATCCTAAGCACTAAGTCCGTTATACACCCTGAGCATACACAAAATGTATGTATCCCTGAATACAAAAGATAGAAAACAAGGATATGGCTCAGTTATCATCACTTGTACAAGGTGTTGTGTGTATGTGTGGGGGAGCAGGAAGCTGAGTCTGACACAAAAGGTAAGTGAGTGTGTGAGTAAGAAAGAGAAACAGGCAGACATTTGGATAAAGTAACAAATGGCCACTGAGACAGAATGAGCTTTAAGCCTCATGGCTGAAACATGTAATGGCTGTGTGTGTCTCTGTATGGGCTCTCAAGATGAAATTGGTATGCGAGTGTCTGAAAGAACACAGCCATGCTCTGTGCTAGCTCTGCATCTTGATATGTCGGAAAGGTGTAAGCCATGCATAGTAGAAGTGGCAGTTCATCATTGTTGTACTCAACCATGGGAACTCACTCTGCCAGGAGTTGCACTGGCACATCCATGCCCATGGTCAGATGCACTACTGCTACCTGAATGTGACTAATGTTTCCTGGACAAGCTCTCCTCACAAGAACACCCGGGACAATGACCCCATGGCCTGCTACATCTGGGTGTGGACAATGATGGAGCTGAGCAAGTAGTACCACTATGGGACATCTATAACCCTAAGCACTTCTCTGGAGGATGTATTGGAATGTGCCTTTTTCTCCATGATGGCTCTGAACATACGTTGATTGGCATGGGAAGACACACCTGGATCAGGTGGAAGATGGAAAGCAGACCTCCTCTGAGCATCCCAAACAACCCTACTGCATGGCACCTCACCCACACTTTGGCTACGGCCAGAGTCAACAGGCACTGAAGCCACAGTAACCACACTACTTCTACCTACACAATATCTGAGGGAACACTGGAATAAGTTGATTTCTGCCTACTGGCTGTGTCCGATGGAATTACAGGGGATGGCTGAATGTTAAACTTAGTGTCAAATTCAACCTTTGGCCCCCCCCCGCCCCCCCGACTGTGCATCTGTTTGGCCACCATCATAATCAGAGTCTGACGATACTCTGACATCAGGTGGTAAGAGTCCTGCACTTCCACTGTCAGGATCACATGTGATAATAAGCAGAAAACACAAGAAAGAAATTAATACCTACACTACTATAGTGCAATATATGCTAACAAACTAACAGTGGTGCCATTATTACAGATAGTACAGCAATAAACACAACAGTCTTGACACCCACATCACATCCATTGGATAAAATAAATATTCCTTTGAACTTCTCAGCAGTACTGACATAAAAATGTTTGGATTACCATGTGCAGATGATTGTAGGCTTCCTATGGAGGATGGTCCTAGAAGAAGTTAAGCAAATGTTAAGGACACCTTCATCACAATTAACAGTAACACAGGGGGTTAAAACCTTGTGTCCTTTACATGTCCATTAATGATACTTTTAACAAGAACTTTGACAACACATCCACCCCAAGCCCATGTATAATCAACCAGCATGTGTTGTTAACTGTGTCACTCTACAACTACCCCCAAAAAATTATGTTAAACAGAACTTAAATATTGCTGTCAATATTTTACTATCCAAGAAGCATTTAACATTTGAGATTAGTTAAGCCTATCTGCAAGCTTCTCCTTTGACATGCTTTTTCTCCCTGAAACAGCAGCATCAACATCAGTGACATGCTGTTGTGCACGTTCCACTGAGCTGTCCGAATCCTTGACAGTGGCAAGGAACTCTTCATTTGGTGTCAGTGGTGGCTATGTAGAAGGCCGCCCCTGGTACCCATCCAGTCACGGGACACTGCAGCTGCTGTCTTCTGGGCCGATGAAATCATGTCAGTAGCTTTTTACCTCACCTGTTCATATGTCCTGCTCTGGCCACATACTGCATTCACATCAGCCACTATATGCAGCAAAATTTGCATTTTGCCAGACATATCCCCACAGCCCCTCTCAAGCAGAAAGGCACCATGTCACCTAAATGTTCCAAGATGACTTCATTCTCAGGGTCACTGAAGATGGAAGGACTGCTGTCAGAGGTTGTGGGTTCAAATACCACAAGTAACAACTATTTAATAGTGCAATTCTTTAAAAATATTACATTAATTAAATTCTATACAAGTGACATAAATGCACTGTTGTTAACTGTAATCTGTATAATTGGACCAAGCATATGTACAATATCTGCACACTGCAAGGATTACTTCTTAGGAAGTATACTCAAATGTAAAACTTCAGACAAAATAGTTGTATTATTGTGATAATGCATTGTATGTCAGATAAGATGGTACTAATGTCATCTCTTTTTTTTCCACTCACCCCAACCCTTATTTCTTTTTCTTTTTCTTTTCTATTATATGTCAGCAAAATGTCTGCATGTAATATTTCTGTAACAGATTACTAAATGCTTCACAGCACAGGGAGGTAGATCAGCCCCAGTGGCCCAGCCTGCCCCAGCTCCATCGGCTCCAGCACCAACACCAAATGCTTCTGGGACCCAACTTGGCAGTGGTCTATATTATAAGATCGATGGTTGAAAACATCGAACACCATATGGTCAACACCATATGGTCGATGTCTTCAAACATCGAACTTATAAAAGCAAACAAAAAAAAGACAAAATTACCCTAATGGGTTTAAGTGGGGGGGGGCAAGCCCCACTGCACCCCCCACATGGGGGGCCTGCACCCCTCACACCCCCAACTACTTATATATACCAACTCTGAGACCGCACTACATTGCAGTAAATGGAAATGTCCCCTTATGGAGATTTCTGTTTACATGTTAGATGTGCGCTTTTGCTATTCTCATGTTGACAATATCAGCTTCAATATTGTCGGCTTTGCCTCTGCTGGTCCTGCACCACCTGTATCCTTAGGTAGCACTACCCTGGCAGCTGGAGCTGTGGTCACCTCCAGGAGTATTGGGGGAGGTGGGGATTTCATCATCCACCAAGAGATGCCAGAGCTGGTGCGTAGGGTCATGCACTGTACCATTGGTGTATGCCTACAATGGATGGAGATGCTGCCCTCCCTCATGTCTGTAGGAGGATGAAGAGGTGTCAAACACTCCAGCATCTAACTTAGGAAGGGGACGGTGATGGCAGTCCAGAAGGTGAGGACTAGATTTTAATTGTCCCCATGTTTGATGGGGATGGACTTGCATTGCCCACTCCCTCACCCCAATCATGGTGTCTCCCAAACTTTTGTGTCCCTCACCATCCCTGTGTCTTGTCTTGTGTGTCCTGTTTGTTTGCATTTGTTAGTCATCTTCCCAACTTATTTGACCCAGAAATACCAACATCCCTTTCCCAGCATTTTTCTCTTTTTAAAGACAAAAAAGGGGTACCTGTCCCACAGAAAAAAAAAAAAAAAACTATTGTCCCATACATAGCTCTCCATTTTTGCATGTGTCTTCTTGACACACTTGATTTGGTCCAAATGGCTATGCAATATGATTGCGTTATTGTCACCCTTCTTTGTGGAGGTGACAGTCCAAATTCAGCCAATATTCTATGCATATTTTCATTTTACACTGTTGAAAAAAATGGTTAGATATGGTTCTTTCCTACCTCCCTCCTTTACACTCCTATATTGCTTTCCCTTTGTTCTTTCCCCTGCTTGCCCCCATTTCACCACTTTCCTAGCTACCTCATTTTAATACCTATAATCTGGTCAAAAAATAGAATCACACACAACACAAATAAGTACCAAAAAAAAAAAAAAAACAATGGAGCCCTTCACTTTTTGGCCTCTGTCTTTGCACAGAGTTTGACATTGTGTACCAATGCCAAGCAATGGTGAATGGTTCTTCTGTGATGCAGTTACCTCAGCAAAATATCACTTAAGCATGTTGCTCTATTTCAACACACAGTAACACTCTGTGTATGCAACTATGAAGAATAATTTCATTGCAGTATTAGTACTTATTTAAATATATTACATACACTCAGATTCAAGCCCTATGTCAAATAGGTTCCAAAAGAAATGTGTCAATGCATTTATGCCTGTTGCCACAGAATTAGCTAAGCAGCAGGTTTGTTTCATACACTCAGTACTGAAAACTATCAGAATTTTAGCAGTGAGGCTTATGTTTGTGCACTGCTTAACTATGCACAAACAGGGAAAGCGGTAGAAATGTTTATCTCACATGCAGAAACACTTTGCCAAACATTACACAAACCCACTGCTCAGAGGCATGCTATGCAAAATGGACAATAGCATATATTACATTTGTTTACTGTCAATTTAGTGTTCATGACTTGAAACTACATGTGGAAACAGAAACAAAATTAAGGCACTACCTAAGAAAAAGACACATATTTACAATGCAGCAATCTGTTACCTCCCCCATGCACTGCAACCTTGATCTCTCAGTATATGTTCACAAATATATCAATGACACTAAATAAATAAATAACGGATTTTGTTTTATATACCAGGCACATCTTTAGAATGACAATACACACTCAGATTTTTAGTACTTGTACTAATGTGGAAATATTGTTTGTAAAGCTGTGTCTTAAAATATACCTGCACATTGGAAACACAACCAACAAATAATACATATTGCACACTCAGTAATCTGGTAACATGCAGAACTTTAATACCTTGACAGTTGGACATGGCTAGCTATCCATTTCATGCTGATCTCACAACATCTTCTCATCAACATTCACTGCTGATGTCATCCATGTCATCCACTATAAGTTGTCCTGCAGCCCTGTAAAAGTCAGACTTGTATCATGGCACTTGCATAAAATGCAGAGTTCTCTAGTCTGTGTACTTAGATAGTTAAGGGTTCTAATCTCACTGCAGTCAACTGGTGTGTGTGTGTGTGTGTGTGTGTGTGTGTGTGTGTGTGTGTGTGTGTGTGTGTGTGTGTGCATATACATTTATACAACCATAAATATATATAAAACATACAAATATACAATGACTGTTCTGGAAAACATTAGTTTCTATTGTTAAAGAACCATTCACCATAGCCAATCTGGTGCAGTTAAATAAAACATAGGCCTCCCAACACCTTCTCTACAATATCCACTGCTGATGTCATCCACTATAAGTTGTCCTGCAGTCTTGTAAAAGTCAGACCTGTGCCATGGCACTTGCATAAAATACTGAGTTCTCAGTGCACATAGATGGTAGGGGTTCTGTTATCATTGCAGTCAACTATGGTTTGTGTCTGTGTGTCTTCATGCAGTTGTCAATGGCCTTATTAGCTGGGAATTCCACTTTGTATAAGGCAAAAATAATGACACATTCTTGTGTTTATTTGTAGACATTGCTGCTTTGGCATCAATCATTTGTCTGTGTTAGCCCCTTGTGTAATATTCTAACACCATTGATGGACTCAATGATTGCACCTGATATGTAATAATCAGCAAACTTGGTAAGCCAAAGGCTGTATACTTTAGCCTGGACTGTCAAGAAATAGATTCCAAACAGTAGGGGGCCCAGCGCAGATTTTTAAGGGTATGCCATTGGTGACAGGTCTACTGGTAGAGGTTGATTTAACAACTTTCACAGCATGTGTTCTGTCAATGAGCCAATTTGTTAACCATCTAGTGACATAGGGGTTAACCCTCAGCTGGGAGAGTTTCTCAATAATACCTGAATGGGAGACTGTGTTCACGCCCTAGGTCAGATCAAAATAAGCAGTATGCACTATCTTGGCTTCATCCAGGCCTATCACACAGAATCAGTGGACTGTGACAACATTGCAGATCACCTATAGAGTGACTCAGAACATATACATACCTGACATGGTTGGATACACACTTCATCACACCCTCCAGACAGAATATGTTCCCATAGATGGGTGTACATCAACATGCATTCATCTGTATGGGAGGGGGGCAACAAGTAATGCATGCATATATTGACACATCCTGACTCTCCTCATCTCTGAGGTAGACCAACATGTAATCATGGACCTTTTCTAAATGGACACTAGTAATATCCTGTCCATGTGCAACAGACATGCAAGTTGTTAATTCTACATCCATGTCTGTTAAATCTTTTAGATGTCCTGAAAGAGGTAATTGAGAGCATACATAATGACACTATCATCCTGTGGAACATCACCAGGCTAAGTCATTTGACACAAATCCACACTGCGGTATTCACTCAACACTGACAGATGTGACCATAAACAGCTATATCACCAAGTGTGTAGACTATTGTATCATGTATGTGGCATCTAAATATGTTGAACTGTGTAAAGTGACCTACATCTTGAGTCCAGTGATCAAGTCCATAAATCAGGGCTAGGTCCTTTCCTTTCCATTATTTAAGTCACAGACATCAAAAATGACATACATACATAGGTTCATAGGTAGGCACTAGGCTATTAGCCCTAGGGCCTATATAAGACTAGCCAAAAGGTGCCCTGGCTTTTGCCACCCAAGAAAATTATTTTCCTGTACCACTGTTGAGCAGAGCCACAGAAGTGATCCCCAGGGTGAATTTCCTATCTCCCATCCAATCATCAATATTTTTCTTGAAGAGTACTAATGAGGAGCTTTGTTTGATATAGATAGGTAGTTTATTCTAGAGTATGGGAAGTCTCTAGGACAGGAATCTATCCCTCCACCATGTTCTGTTTATTGTGGTAAAAAGGTTTAGGTCCCTAGAGCATGTAGCATGTAGGGATTGGGATTTCTTTAAGTGGAGCATATCTAAAAGCTCTGGATTTGACATAGCTTTGTGTGCTAGGCAGAGATCGCCTCTGAGTAGGTGATATGTGATGGAGTAAAGCTGCAGTTTTTTGAGATGGTCTGTGTAGGGCATCTGTTGTGAGGTATTTCTGTGGCCTTTCCAGTTGTTGTAGATGTCTTGTTAGGTACATACCAAAAGGGACATTGTACTCTATAATGGGTCTAATGAGTGACGAGTAGAGGGGAACAATGACCTCTTTTTTTCTGGATGAGAAACCTTTTGTGATGTGGTGTGCCACATAGAAGGATTTCCTGAATACTGTGGCGATGTGATTATCAAAGGAGAGACTGCTGTCCACCTGTGTCCCAATGTCTCTTATCATACTTTCGGTGTTAAGTAGACTACCGCCTATGTGGTAGTTTATGGGTACAGAGTTTTTACCAAAAGGGATGACAATGCTCTTTTTAGCATTGAGCTTGAGGCCATGACTTTAACACCAGGCGTCTGTCTCAGCGAGGCCCTTTTGTAGGATGTCCACATCTTTTGGAGTTTTGATTATGGCTCCTAGTTTGCAGTCATCTGTGAACTTCATTAGCCAAAGACCTTCTGTGTTATCCTGTATTTCAGAGAAGTAGATACCAAACAGGAGAAGACCCAGGACTGAACCCTGTGGTACTCCACTTGTCACTGGTCTGAAGTTGAATTTGGAGTCTGCTACTTTCACAGTGTGGGTTCTGTCAGTGAGCCAGTTAGCAACCCATCTTGTGACATAGGGATTTATGCCTAGTTTAGTGAGTTTATCTATAATTCCAGAGTAGGGGATGGTGTCGAAAGCCTTGGCGAGATCTAGATAGGCTGGGTGAACCACCTTACCCTCATCTATGGCTTTGGTGAGTGCTTCAAAGAAGTCTATCAGGTTTAGGAGACATGATCTGCCTTTTACAAACCCGAACTGGGTGGGGTCCTGAGTTTGGAGATTACCAATGTCATTGTTTATAAGTTCCATGATGATACGTTCCATAGCCTTGCAGACCAGGCTCATTAGGCTAATGGGGCAGTAGTTTCTGGGGTCCGTGGTGGCTCCCCCTTTGTGGAATGGGATAACTGTCGCTGTGCACCATTCAGTGGGTACATAGCCTGGGGTGAGGCTATGATTGAACATGGTACTTAGGTGGGGTGCCAGTTCATTCTGTAGTTCATGTAGAACACAGCCTGGGATGTTGTCAGGTCCCATGGATGCTATGTTCTTGGCTTTGGATAGTGTGTTTTTACCTGTGCAGCTGTGATTACAGGAACTTTGCATTCTTCTGATATAGAGATGGGCCCTTTAGGGGATGACAGGGGGGTAAAGTTAGCACTGAACCTATCTGCCAGGATGTTGGTAATATCAGTTGGTTCTGTATATTTAGTGCCATTGTGCTGTAACTCAGAGCAGATCTGAGTGTTGCCATTGAGATTCTTGACATAGCTATAGAATGCTTTGTGGTTGTCTTTAGAGTCAGTGGCGTTTTGTTTTCGTAACTAGCTTTGGAGGATTTTATGAGGGATCTCAGCTTCTTACTGAGGCTGACCAGGGAGTTTCTCCAATCATGGGATTTTACTCTTTTTTTGCAATAGTTTCTTCTGTTGTAGAATTTGTTTATGGCAGGGGACCACCAGATTGGCTTCCTTTTTTTGGAGGATAGCATCTTGGTTCTGTTAGGGATTGCACGATCCATGCACTCATGTAAGTGCTTATAAAGTGCATTTATGTAAGATTCAGCAGTCATCTCTATTGTCTGTCAGCATGGGTGTTGTGAGGTTTGCCACTTCTGTCTTAAGAAACGTGAAGTTGGCTTTGGAGAATTTTTTTACTGTGGTTTCCCTAATGGGGGGTGGGGAAGGGATGTAGATGTCTAGGGTGATTAGCTTGTGGTCAGATCTGACCAACAAGGAATTGACCTCTAGTGTGGAGCACTGGTTGCCCATGTTGGTAATAACCAGGTCTAGCATACTGCTGCCCCTGGTGGGGGTTTGGATAAGTTGATCCAAGGCATTGTAATTTATGAATTCCAGAAAACGTTGAGCACAAGAGTTGGTACATGAGTGGGGTAGTTGAAATCGCCCATTATTAGGGTGTTAGGTTGTACCCTAATATTTTCCAGTGTATCAAGAAATGAAGAGCTGGAATCCTGGGGCATGGTGGGGGATCTGTAGCAAGTTACAATTTGGATTGCACTTGGATAATCTCAGATGCATTATGCTGAGCAACTAGACTGGAGGTGTGGATATCCTTAATGAATATGGGCACGCCTCTGCCTTTAGTGTTTTGGTCCAGGTTAGGTGGCCAAAAGGTGTGGTATGAATTATAGCCTGGTAATCCAGGGATACTTTCTGGAGCCTTGAACCAGGTCTCTGTCACTGCACAGATGTCGATGTTCTCCATTTTAAGGAGTGCCTCGAGTGAGTGCATTTTGAGGTTTAGACTTCTAGCATTGAGTAGCAATACCCTCAGATTCTTCTTACTTGTACCTGTTACCGTGGTGAATTTATTTGAATCTTGCCTAAAAAGGCACTATAGCGGTGGCTAGAGCCTTAGCCAGTATCCAGAATCCCTGGCGCGACAGGTGCAGGCCATCTTTGGCAAAGCATCGTGGTTTGTCGATCATGTCTTTCCAGGCAGACAGATATTGGATCCCCTTAGAATGACACCAGAATCTTAGACAATTGTTGAAGTCAATCATTTTGTCCTTGTACTGTGGTATCATTCTGGGTGATGCAGGATGCTACTCAGAGCTAGGGTCATACCTGCCTGGGCTACAAGACTGGACAGCTCCTCCATGTCCCTTTTCATATAGTCCCGAGAGGTACATCTCAAGTCTTTCACACCAACATAGACAATGACAGAGTCATATTTGTACTTGTTGTCGAGTGACCTGAGTGCATGCATTATGTGGCAGATCCTGGCACCCGACAGGCAACTGGCCGTAACTTTCTCCTTGTTTAGCCTGGTGAGTGGAACATCAGTGTGCCTGACTATAGAATCACCTATGACTAGGGTGTTGGGTACGTTGTTATGCCTTATGGGCTGTGGTTTATTGGCACATTGAGTTTGTGGGCTATGTGTCATTTGGGTTGTGTTGGGGAGTGGAGGTTGCTTGTGTTTCTGCTTTGGAGGCACCTGTTGCTTGGGCAGGTTTTTACTGAGAGCCTCCTTAAACGTAGGTGTGTGTTTTGTGTTTCTATATGTGTGTTTTGGTGGTGTAGGTTTTGAGGGACTATGTGCTGAGTGTGGTGTGGTGCAAGTGTTTACCTTCTCTTCTTGACTGTCTAGTCCAGTCTCAGGTGAAGAGAGCTTTGCTTCTAGTTTGGCTATATAATTGCATCTCTCACAGGTTGTAGTGTTGGGTGGTAGGAGGAGAGTGTTGTCTGTGTACATGAGGCAATTGCTGCATTGCCCCAAGATGCCCAGATTCATCAGGCAGACAGGAGAAAACACCAGGAGCTGACCCTTAGACATGCCTGGATATGTGCTTATTTGTTAAGTACTAGAAACTGTTTTCCTCTAGACAATGAGGAAAGTTGAGTGATGTAGTAATTTGTAGCTTATTTAGTGCTTACAATAAGTTCTGAACAAGTGCTGAGCTCAAAGAAACAGACTTGAGTGCTGAAACTAAAAAACTGGCTAGTTCTAAGAAACAAAATTAAGCTAGAAGGCTTCCTTCCAACACAGAAAGGCTTGGGGGCTTAGAAGCCCACAAATAGTCCTAGACACAGCAAATCTGTATTCAGACTAGACTACCCACAGGAAAGGCATCCTGTGTTCAAACAGCTGTTTGGAATACTACAGATTGTGGGCAATCATTGACTCCGACTGTTATATTAGTATAATACAGACAGTTTCAACGCATGCCAAAGACTGCTGGCACAACCATGACAACAAATGAGGTGAAACAAAAATATGGAGGAATTTGTTATGTTATGAAAACAAACACACAACCCAATGATAATGTAAGCATCACATACTATAAGTAGATCAAGCAGTATGCGACCTGTGTCCTAAGGTAGATAGTCTGTGGAATGGCCACCAGCTTGTGGCCACAGTGGTGACTACTTCCTTGTATGTAACATAACTACTGAGTATGTGCAGGACAGGACATCCACATCAAAGGCCATAATACCTTCACAGGTCACAACCTTCATGACCCCAATAACTGAGTACAATGCACCCTTCTCCATGTATCTCCCTACACATTTTCCAGTGATGTGTAAGTGAAGTGTACCACCTTTTCCACAATGAGCTCTCACACATCTTATTGGCCATACCTAGGTATTCTTTTGGTTGCATAAATATTACTGTCTAATGATGTGGAACCCCCATCAAGTTATTAGACCAGATGATTGTGTGATACCTGTTCTGGTAATACACATAGTACATGCATAGCTGTTTGACAGCATTGATGATATGGGTTACATTTGTGACAGTGTGGATTGTGCTCTCTCTCTCTCTCTCTCTCTATATATATATATATATATATATATATATATATATATATATATATATATCATGCACACCAGTTATCTAGCCTGTATTGATCATAGTGTCACACACAGGTATAGCAGATAGTACAGTGCCAAGACAGTATGCTTGATACACTCATAGACTGCTGACATGTCATAATAGTTGTGCAAGTGTACATGCAGAACCATCTATGATCAGTCAGAATGACATATGTTATGTAAGAGACATGGGATCACTGCTGGTATTATTCTGATATTGTCTATGACTGTGTGTGCTTCTATTTACTGTAGTCTATGAGCCTTAACTGTGTCCCACTTGATGGAGACATCTGCTGACATTACAGTCATATTCAGGCAAATCAGTTTGCACTGCTTCACAGTATGCACCCAACCCCAATTGTATATAACATCCTTGATAGATATCCTCTCCATTGTTCATGCCAGGATGTTTCCATCACAAAAACATCTTCTCCATTGTGATGTCACCTTGCGTGACAGGCACATAATATACATTTTCACTGTGCAGTATGTACTGTACCATGTCAATATGTGATTAGTTCTCCTACAACTTTCTTCCATTTACATGCCCTCATCTGCAGTACAATTGCAGTGCAATGTTTCACCTGTCCTCTTTTCCTGTGTTCATTCCTAAAATTCAGCTGTGTGCTCCTATTCAATACACAGACTTCCCCTGACTGTTTATTTTAAATGGCAGTCTATGTACCCTTGCAGATCATTTACACAACTTTTGTACAGAGTGCCTGGAATGGGATTCCACAATACTATGCACTGTATACACTGTCCTGTAATGTTTTTGGGCCATATACATTGATATATGATAAACCCTGTTAATCATCGTGTCATTCATCACAATCCTGCTAACCTAGTTTGCTCATATGTTAACATGTTTGCTATCTGTGTTGCTTTAAACAGTTTCCTGGCCAGCAACACTGTTGCTAGTCACAAAACTGTGTTTGTTTATGTTTAAACATGGTGTGCAGCTTGATTATGTAATTAACGCTGCTGCGCACCCCATATACATGTAAACTCCATGTAAGCTTTGCATGAAGCCTACACTGAGTTTATTGAATCCTAACATCTCTCTTTTTGCTAAGAAGTTTGCTTGCTCCTGAAACAGATGTGATGTAGATTACATTTATTAGTCACCTTTCTGGTTCATTACTATAAAAGCAATATGTTAACTGACCAGAATAGTTCACTACTTTTAGCTGGATAGATATAATCTGGGAAAACAAGATTTTGGTATTTCTTGAGAAAAATATAAGGTTACAAAACACATAGCTTACATGGATAGTGACTGCAGGTTGCATGACTGAACAGGGAAAAATGAAAAAGTATAAAATACTTTTGTTTATTGCAGGTAAATCAGCATTACAAAACAGAATGATTGTTCCGGTATGTGTGCTTTCATTAAATAAGTGAAGAATGATACACAATTCATGGATTTATTTTTGTCATGGAGATATCCATGAAATTCCACTGATAACAGGACTTCCCAGGTGAACATTTTTCATTAGCAAACATGCAATAAATGTTGATTCATATAACTGTAGTATATAATCATTCATAATTCCAACCATCCTGTGCTGGCATCTGTTTTTTTATATTATTTCTTATATCATATTTTGGCATTTACTTGAACCTGTTTCTCAGACTCTATTTTAGTAGATTATTTCTACATTATCTCATTTTATCCTCAAAATATTATATTTCATTGGGTAAGCAAGTATTTCAAAACCTTTTGAATGTCTAAAAAATTGAAGCTATTCCAAAGAAAGAAAAAGTTTGTGTAATGTTTTTTCTTGCTCCCTGAACATCTAAGTATAAAGCAACCATTCAGTGATCATCTTAGGCATAAAAAATCTGTTTGGACAGAAATCTTTCCTTTGTGAAAGTTTTATATGGATCTACCTACTAGACTACACAACTCAAAAATTGTTCTAGTTAAAGTAACAATTGTCAAGTCTATAGAATGAGGGTTCTACAGCTGCTCAAGCCCCAGCTGTTCAAATTCCACTAACTTTCAGCTATAGACATGAATGTTCATAACCCCCTCCACCCAGCTGCCCTACCAGGTACTCGAACTTCAGTGTGAGTTCAGTGAGTCTGCTGCTGCACCAGATGGATGAAACAAGTGCTTGCTGCCCAGCTGGTAAGTGGGGAATAGGAAATTGGGAGGGGATGTTTAGGTATAGGAAAGGAAGGGTGAGTATATCAGTGATTAAGATGAGGGAGTGGAGGGGAATTTTAGGTTTTGTGAGCAATCAAGAGATGAGGGTTGGGGAAGACAGGGATATTTAGTTTAAGGTCTGATTTGGAGCTTAGGATTATGGAATGGGTGGGGGGTTTTAGGCTTAGGGTCAGGGTTTTAGGAAGAATAATTAGCATTTGATAACTTTACTGGGATTGAGTTAGTGGGAGTTAGCTGGAGTTAGGACACTTGCAAATAGCAGTGGGTGACAGCAGTGAAGTGTTGCAAGCTAATGGTATGTGAGCACTTAGAGTAGACCATATTGAATTGACTGATTATAATAAAAATAATAAGGGTTGTAGGAAAATGTCCACCTAAAATTGAAATGAGTAATTGTCTAAAAAGTCTTAAATGTAGAATATCATTTATGAAATATTTATTAATAATGTTCTGTTAAAGGAGGTGCTATAGTTATGCAAGCAAGAATGCTTGAAAATTCCACTTCAATAGAGGACTAAGCCTGCTCTGTATTATATTACACAACTAGATATTGCGTTTTGTGATATAATGGAAAGTATCCAAATTAATAGATGATTTTACACATGATAAAAATTTAATCTACATAGCATGAGATGACATTAATCAGGACTCTTAACTTATTTAAAAAAGGACATCACTTAAAAAATGATTTAAACAGGGTACTGATACACTTAAAATATGCCCTCAAGTAGATAACAACAATGTCCCCAATGGAAGGCAAATGCTAACAGGATGTAGTCAAGTCACACTAAAAATACTAGAAAATAACAAAAGTTTATTAAAACAGATGTGAGCGCTTTTGCAGTGGTAGACACTGCTTCATCAGACAACAGTAGAATAAAATCAACCACTTAAATTCAAAAATACAAAATCTCATAGCCAATCATAGCCACTAAAATTCCATCCAAAAACATTAATTAAAACATAAATATATTAGGGCATACACCATTAAAGCAACAAACATATCAAATGTGCAAAGTATGCAATTGCAAAAGACTACTATACTCTGATGAAGCAGTGTCTACCACTGCAAAAGCGCTTTCATCTGTTTTAATAAACTTTTATTATTTTTTAGCATTTTTGGTGTGATTTGACTACATCCTATTTACATTTGCTTTCTATTGGGGACATTGTTGTTATCTAACTTGTGTTGTGCATTTTCACTGTTTTGGGGACTTTTTATATGCTTCGAGTGTTAGCCCAGTCATGGAAAATTTTGGAACTTATGTAGACAGGGATCAAACCTTTGATCAACATGTGTCCATGGTCATAAAAAAGTCCTTCTATATCCCAAAGCTTACAGACATAGGGATATCATCGTTCCCCTTTACTCAGCCCTCATTACACCAGCCATTGTGTACAATCTGCCTTTGGCATGTATCTGCCCAGACACGTGCAACATTTGGAATCCCCCTTTGATACCTAACTAAAAGAATACAAAGTCTAAACAATATGTCCCACATAGACTAACTCAAAGCCCTGGCACTACTCAGTATCATGTAGACTGCTAAAGGTTGACCTGTGTCTGGCATACAAGGCATCCTCTGACCCAATACTGATATATTTACTGCACATCAGCAAATTAAATGACATCAGAAATACTCAGTCTATGGCTATAAACCTCTTCTGCAACATCAATATAATGGTATGGAGGGACAAGTTTATCTCACAGATGATACCATTGCTCTGGAACAGACTCCCCATCAATATAAAACAAAATTCAACCATATCTATATTCGTTCCCAACTTGAAACTATGGATGGGAAACAGAACATTTAAGCCAGTACTGCCTCCTTTGCTACTAATGGACAGAGGCAGCTCCTAAATGCTTTACTTCATGCAAGAGTACCCTCAGATTGTCTATGATATGATCCTAGTCATTCTCACTTGGGGTAATATATAATTATCAACCATGAGATATGTAAGGCCAATCTTACTCTGAACTGGATAGGTTAAAAAAATGGAAACTGGCAGACTTAAAATGGTCCGCAAGGGCAGCTAGCCTAGTACTCATTTATAAAGCTACAATATGATGAATTAAGAAGATATACTCCATACTGTTATATTAAGATTTCAGAGGCAGAAATGAGGACTGTTTCTACCATGCAGTCAGAGAAGGCATTTGTAAATAGATATTGTTAAAGGATTTGTTACTAATTTTAAGGACAGTAGAGTGAATTGTGTTAGGCTTGGCAAAAAAAACAAGAACTGAGTGATAATTTGAAGGACTTTTGGTAATAGGGAATTTACAGGGATGTCTGTATGAGACACTGATTTAATAAAACAAATGATACATTCTTTGCAGTTTCATAGGGATGAGGCAAGATGGAGCTAAACACTTACAGTTTTTACATTTTAACATAAGACAGCATCACTTTTTTGCTGTGCCCAGGAATACAGCTCAAACAAGAGCTGAGTCATGAGAAACTGACATCTTTTTGTTAGAAGGCTTATGTTGTTCTGCTGCTGGATTTGGGTAAAATGTTTGTGTCCAAATTTTTAAAGCTAACCTGTTGTTGAAAGCAGGACTGTTGGTAAACCATTGGTACTCCAATCAACAATATCCCAACCACAGCTGAGGGCAAAAGAAAAATGTCTTCTACAGTTAGGGAAAAAATCTCTCTGTCTCTCTCTTTACACACAGACATATGTATACATATACACACACATACACACACACACACACACACACACACACACACACACACACACACACATATACATATATATATATATATATATATATATATATATATATATATATATATATATATATATGTTGTTAACTGTTGGCTGTTCCCAGTTAGGGGTCGCCACAGCAGAACTCCGGTCCGCTAAATGATTGGCAGTAGATTTTCACGGTGCCGAGTTGTCAGCTCAACGCCCAACCTTCAACAAAGGCACGCCCATTCACGCATGTCTTTCGGAACGCCACTCGACCCGCGGGGAGGACATGCAGACTCTACACAGAAGGCACTCCCCGCACACTAGCTGAGAATCGAACGGAAGAACCTCTTGCTGTGAGGCAACAACACTATCGCTGCACCACTGCGGATCTATACATATATATACACACACACATGCACACACACATACACACACACACACACACACACACACACACACACACACACACACACACGCACACACATCCTGGACTGTAGTAATGAGTTATCCTCGCTCCATGCATTATATATCAATTTATTAACACACACACACACGCACACACACACACACACACACACACACACACACACATTTTCTTATCATGGCAACTTAAATATCATGCATCACTCTGCTCATGTCCAGCTGCTCAAATGACGCTGACTTGTAGGGACAAGTCAACACCTCCTTTTCAGTATTGATCATGCCTTCTGTCAGATTGCCCCTACAGCAGATGTTGCTTTCTTCTTCTTAAACTATGGCTCTGGGTAAGAGTGATTACCACCATGTCTGATTTTTGTTTTCTGCTGCTTTCTGCATCCATTGTTCCTAACCTTAGGGTCCATAATACCATCTCTTGGGGGGGTTGAAAATGCCTTTGATCTGGATGGATTAGGAAAGGGATAGGAAAACACAGAGCACAGTTTCTAGCAGCATGATATGTGATGCAATGTATGCAGGGAACATTTAGAAAATCTTAAATGTGCAGTTATTCATGTCACGTGCATCACTGCAGTAAGTCAACCCGAGCCCCATCCTCTAATGCTGAATTCATAATGACTATCTGTTTTTTGATATTATGATTGTTAAATCAGAGGCTGAAGTTTCTCTGCTCTCTCCTGGTGTGAGTTGGCTTAATACTATACATTACCACCTCACTCTCTTAAGACCCCTCAGTGACCAAGCTGCTAATCGAGTTTGGATCATCTGCATCCCAGTCAGGGCTCCATCTCTCCACACCATGTCACAGTCAGTCACACTGCCTGATTGTTTCTGCATTGCATCACAAATGCATTGTTTAGTTACTACCTTGAGAAAACCTGCTAAAAGACACCCTGTACATGAATCTCATGAAAACAGACAATCATATACATAATCCAAGACAAGATATGGAGCATAAGAAAGAAAGGAGCAACTCAGGCTGAAGGGCAGCTACTGAATATACATCTTCATAAAGGCTGAATTTCACTGGTTGAAAAAGTCCAAGGCAATGGAAGGAAGTACAGACACTGGCTCTGCAAATATGTAAACCTAAAGGAAAAAAAAAAGAGTTGGTGTTTTGTAGTCCAAACTGGTAAGCTTTTGCAATACAGCAGAGAAATAACAATTGGGAGAAAACTTAGAAGAAAGGATATGCAGATGAAAATAACACAGCTTGAACAGCAGTAAACTTGTGTCTGACCTGAACACAACATTTTATAAGTAAAACACTATCAGCAGCTGACAACAGGATGCAGGTGGATGTAAAGTTTTGGACAACTCTATGGCTTTCATTAATGTAATTAAATGAATTATAATTAAAAAGAGACTAGAGCTAGGGATTTATAAATATGTGGCAAAACAGACAACCATCTAGCTGCAAGGGGCAAAACAGAAAATAAGACTGAGTTTCACATATGAGAAAGTATATAAGTAAGCTAGATTTAGGGATCCTCCAATAATGTCATTATTGTGGTCATGTTTTCTCAGACTGTACACTCTATGTGTGTGTGTATGTTTGTGTGTGTGTGTGTGTGTGTGTGTGTGTGTGTGTGTGTGTGTGTGTGTGTGTGCGTGTGCATGTGTATGTTAGTGTGTATGTATGTATGTTTGCATGTGTTTGTGTATACAGATTGAATACTTACATAACATATTTTGGATGTAAAATAACTTCCCCCAAAATAATTACATATACTACAGCAAGTTTGACACATTAATTAGAGGAACTATTTTACATCAAAAATATCATAAGATATATAGTAATAAGGAAAATACAGATAGCCCATTCTCAAAGTGCAATAATGACCTGAGTCGGGAGGCCTTTTGCCTGCAGCTTCAGGCCACAGAGATATTTCCACAATGACACACTCCTTTTGGGCATTATTGTTTGCAAAGCTGTGCATGGTAGTGCAGACAATAGCAAAAGAAAATATCTGTCACAGTATCCCTTTTATTATGAAACTTAAACCTTCTATAAGGATTACATAAAAAAGAAGTTATGTCTTACCATAATGTTCCATCTGAGTTGTAGATCTTTATTCACTCTTTACAGTTAGGACCTCGGTTCTGTCCTCAGAACTGATATGGCCGTTTTCCAGCTCGCGGAAGCCAAAAACTCTCAGCTAAGAACTTACCCACAATGCCCTTCTCCTAGATACTCCAGATCAAGTTTGCCCACCCTAGATGAAGATGTAGTAATAGGAAAAGTAGGAGGCTCTGTCTGAGCAGATACCCTAACCAGGAGTACCTGAGGTCCACTAGGAGTCCAGGCAGGGGGAAGGAGGGCGGGAAGTAAAGAATAAATAAAGATCTACAACTCAGATGGAACATTATTGTAAGACATAACTTCTTTATCTGAAGTTGTAAATCTTTATTTATTCTTTACAGTTAGGACCGAGTTCCCAGCTACTTGAGTCCTGGGTGGCCCTGAGGAAGGATATTCCTGAGCACCATAGAACCAAATAATGCTCATCCCCTGGAGGCCAAATCCAATTTGTAATGAGATATGAAGGTATGAGGTCTTGCCCACATGGCTGCTGTGCATATATCATCCATAGAGGCTCTGAAATGAAAAGCTATAGAGGTAGCCATAGATCTGGTAGAATGAGCCTTTATTCTGGAAGGTAAGGGTAGCTTATTCTGTTGGTAGATAAAGGTAATGACATTTCTAAGCCAAGAGGATAAAATCACTTTGGAAACAGGTTTACCCAATCTGGGTCCTGCAAAGGCCACAAACAATTTGTCTGTTTTCCTGAAAGATTTAGTCCTGTCCAAATAACAACAAAGCTGTCTGTGCACATCAAGGGTATGCAAAAGGTGCTCCCCTCTATGGGTGCTCCCCTCTATTAGAATGCCTTGGGAAGAAAACTGACAAGTCAATAGATTGACTCATTACATCCAAGTGACGTCTCCAGGTGTTTCTGCAGTTACCTCCTACTGCTCCTCTAGGCATCAAATATTACTTGTTCATACTTGCATTAATAATTCCAAAACAATGCTATATACAACGTATCAGAATATTTTATCTTGAAGCATTCATGATGGCAAACACAATTGTACTGATATTTGACCTCAGTCATTGAGTATTTATTAGAACTGTAAGGTGATAACTTCATTTCTAAAGGCTCAGGCCACACCCACTAGGAGTTAAAGGTACACACTCAAAAGACTTGTACTGGAGGGAATGAGTTAATGGAAAACATAGAAATGACCTTGGGAAAGAAGGAAGGGTCAGTACGAAGGGACACCCTATCCATGTGGAAGTTCAATTAAGGACTCTTGACACTCAAGGCCTGCAGCTCAGATACTCTTCTCTCTGTGGTGAGTGCTACTAGAAGTATGGTTTTCCAAAACAAAAATTTTAAATCACATGAATCAAAAAGCTCAAAGGGAGAGCCTGTAAGAGACTGAAGCACCAGAGTCACGTCCCAGGGATCTAAGGGAGGCTTGACCGGAGGATTAACATTTAATACTCCCTTCAAAAAAAGTCTTGCATAGACGGTGTGACATAATTGAAGAATTTTCAAGACAATTATGAAAAGTGTCGATAGCTGTAAATGTACATTGATCTTTGAAGCTGGGGCTCCTGCAGTCAGGAGAGTCATCAGGTATTGCAGAATCTTTTGAATAGGCATAGAAAAAGGGTCTAAGTTCTGGTCTTTGGCCCAAATAGAAAACCTAGTCCATTTACTAGAATAAACCTTTCAAGTGGAAGGTTTGTATGAGGCCATAAGAATTTCACGAACAGGAAACATGATGTCAGGCAGTCTGGTGATCATTGGAAGTGGATGAACCAGGCTGTGAGCGTGAGACTATGCAGGTTCAGATGAATCAATCCCTGAGGTTGAGATAACAGGTCCTGAGATTGATCCAGGATACACAGGCTGTGAATCAGATGAGGCCATAGAAAAGGGGACCAGACTTGATGTGGCCAATAGGGAGCAATGAGGATCACTTTGCTTTTCAACCTCTGAGTTTCTGGAGAAATTTTAGGATGAGGGGAAACAGGGGAAAGGCATACAGAAGACCCAAGGGCCAATTGTGCATTAGAGCATCCCTCAGTGGTTCCCTCTGAGGGGGAATCAAGGCAAAATATCTCCTGCATTTGTAATTCAGGGGGGAAGCAAACAGGTCACAGCAAGGCTTGCCCCAGTGTTGGAAGATCCGAGCTGCTATTACAGGATTGAGGGACCATTCGTGAGGCATCAGGATGTTCCTGCTCAGACTGTCTGCAATAAGGTTGGAACTCTCAGGAATGTGCATTGCTATAAGAAAGCAATTGAAAGCTTTCTCCCAGTGCCAAACCCTTATGGCTTCCCAACACAGGGGTAAGATATGGTTCCCTCTTGCTTGTTGATATACCAGATGACTGACATGTTGTCTGACTGAATTGCAATGGTTCCCAAAGGCAGAGATGCACGGAATGCTTGCAATGCTAAGAGAACTGCCCTCAGTTCCAGAACATTAATGTGCAAGTTGGCCTTGAGGGGGGGTCCAGGTGCCTTGGACAGTCTTTCCCTGGAAATGCCCCCCCACCCTAATAGATAAGTGACCGTGGTCACCGTGACCGTGGGTTGGGAAAGACAGAATGGTCGACACCAAAGATTTTTTTGTGGCTCCATCCACCATAGCATTTCCTCCTTGCAATGGTTCATAAGGCATATCATGTGGTTGAGTGGGTGGGTTAACAATAACCATTGTGCGGAGAGGAGCCACTGCAGGATTCTCATGTGCAGTCTTGCCAGTGGTACCAAATTAATGGCAGCTGCCATGGAGCCCAGGAGTTGCAGTACAAGACGTTATGGTACAAACATGTGAGGAAGAAGGTCTTGAATTTGGTGTCTTATTTTCAAAAGCCTGTGAGGGGAAGAGAAGCTTGATAGGATGTTGTGTTGAACACCGCTCCAATAAATTCCAGTGTCTTCACTGGACACATCTGAGATTTGTCTTTGTTGATTGTAATCCCTAAGCGCAGAGCAAGATCTTGAGTTCAAGAGAGGCTGTGGATTAGGAGATTCCTGGTCAGAGTGGAAAGGAGCCAGTCGTCTAGATAGGAGAACACCTGGAATCCTTGTAGTCAAAGATGAGCTACAACAACTGCCATACATTTGGTGAATACTCGGGGGGCTGTTGAGAGACCGAATGGCAGTGCCCTGAACTGGTAGTGACTGGATCCCATCTGGAAATGGAAAAACATCCGGGAGTGGTGATCCATCTTTATGTGGTAGTATGCATCCTGTAGGTCTTTAGAACACATCCAATTGTCCCCCCTGGAATTTTTGAGGTTTGATAAATTTGTTGAGTAGGCTGAGATCCAGGATTGGTCTCCAGTTCCCTGTCTGTTTTGGCACTAAAAAGAACCTCGAGTAAAACCCAGATCCTGTCTGTTCTGGTGGGACTGGTTGGATGACTCTTTTTCTTTGCAGTTTTTCTATTTCTAAGGCTGCTAATCCCCTCTGATTGGATGGTACATCGGGGATTTGTTTGACAGGTCTGGGAGTTAGGTAGAAAGGTATTTGGCAGCCTATGGATATTATTCTCTGCACCCAAACATCGGTATTAATAAGATGCCAGGCTGGTAGATGCAAAGAGAAATGACCCCTGACTTCTTCCAGAGGAAAGCAATTGGGCAGCTGCTCAGGGGTGCTGGTAGGGTCTGCCAGAGAAAGATTCTCTGGCTCCCTGGTTACACAGATCCCCTCTACCCCAAAAGGGATGTCTTACATATGAGTAGCCCCCTCTGCCCTGGGGGGATTGCTCACCACAAGTGTCATGAAAGGATCCTTGGGATTTCTTGAACCATATCTTTCCCTCCTTTTGGTTCCTGGAGTAGGGTCTTTGGAGGTTGCAAAATCGTATACCCACAGCAGACAAGGTCTTTCTGTCTTTCCTCACTACGTGCAAGTGTATCACGTACCTTGGGTCCAAAAAGTGCAGATTCATCAACAGGCACGTTAACAAAGGAAGATTTAAAAGGGTGTGCGAAATCACACAACCGCATCCAAGCATTACATTTCATGACAACACCAGATGCGGCAGCTCGAGCTGCCCCATTGGCAGTGTGAGATATCAAATGCATCGAGGAGTTCAAGATGGATTCAAGGGTAGCTAGTTGTGCGTTGACAGTGTCACGCACCTCATCAGGCAGTACCGCCACCAAAGAGCAAGCTATTTCAGAAATTAGGTCTCTAAGTAAAGTGCACCAGATAATTCAGCGACTGAATGGCGAAGGTTGCTGAAGCATAAGTCCACTTCCTTAGTCTGTCCATGGTCCATGATTCATTATTTGCAGGATGAACAGTGGAACTATCTTCTGCACATTTCCTCTTGGAGGCCGCCACCATGACCATAGAATCAACTGTCAGCTGCTTGGGCCAGTGGGGCTGGTCTTCAGGTGTAGATAAAATTTTGTCCAGCCTTCGGGGAACAGGTTCCACATTGTCAAAGGCCTTCCAGACATGCTGCACAATTAGTTTAACAAGATCATCTGCTGGTGGGGTCACCCAGGTAGTAGATGGCTGGGTACGGAAGGCCTGCAGAAACTACTGATTCCTCAGAAGAAGGGTTAGAGGACTTCCATTTACCCCGCTGTTTGAGGATTTTGAGAATGTCTCCAAATGAAATGTTAACTGGAGAAGTACAAGGGGACAATTCCCCTTCATCACAATCAGTGTCTTCTGTGATAGATTCCTCTGGGGAGTCAAGGTGCTTCCTCTTGCACCATTTCTTCCAGGGTGACTATCCAGTGGGATCTTCTGAAGATGACTCTGGAAAAGGGGTTCCCTTCACATGGGGTTCTGATACTGGTGTCCTAGGGACTAGTTGTGAGCCTTAGGAGTGAAGGGCCCTATCCATCACCTGTACAGCAGGTGCACCCGAGCCCAGTTTCAGTTGAGAAGTGACATGAGAACTGTGAGCTATTGTAAATGTGCACATAGACAGTGCCAGAGAGAAAAGAGGTGATGGATTAGGTACCAAGGTATGGACAGTCCAAGCACCGCTCAAAGAAAGCATCGGCTCCATCGTAACCCATCCTGCAAGGGTGATGGGTGCCGACAGGGGAGGCACTGCTGTTGGAGTTGAGACAGTATGTACTGAAGTGGGTGCTGGGGGAGGATAAGCAGAGGAAGATGAGATAGAAGATTCCAAGCAAGGGAGGATGGAAGGTCTAGCTGGAATGGGCAATCCCCCAGCTACCAGAAGCTGGTTCACAACCCACACAAGGTCTAGCTCAGAAAAACTCCTAGTGAACCTAAACAAGGCTGCAGAAGGCAAATCAGGTCTTTCTAGACAGGGACTAAACCTCTGCCCCAAGAAAGGGTCTTAAGTAGGAGAATATCTTGTCCTTGGCAGGTAATGAGATTTTGGAGCCAATGGAGGTGAAGAAACTGTCAGCATCATGGCTGGGGATAGTGCCAAGGCATGTACAGTCATCAGAGCCCATGGAGCTGAAGAAGCTGTTGGCACTGTGAACGGGGATGGTGCTAAGGCATGTACAGTCATTTAAGCCCATGGAGCCGAGGAAACTGTCAGCACCATGGACAGGGATTGTGCTGAGCTATGTACAGTCATCTGAAACCATGGAGTTGAGAAGACTGTTGGCACCATGGACAGGGATGCAGCCAATGGCATGAGCAGTCATCGGAACAAATGTAGGAGCCAAAGATAGCACCAAAGTCAGTGGTGCTGTGTTTGGAACTGAGATAGGAGTAAATACCATGGTCGGCACTGAGGGAGAGGACACAGATTCTGGTGCCGAAGAGGTGTGCGCCACGGGTGTCGGTGAAGCACACAGCCAACTCGGTTCCATAACTGTCGGAGATGCAGGAACTGAGTGACTCCATTTTTCCTTATAATTTTTGGTCTTAGGAGGGGGTGAGACCTCTGACCCAGATAGAGCCTCTGAGAAAGTTATCTTTTTAAAATAAGTTTATTCTTAGTTCTGCTAGTGTTCAATTAGAAAAAACAGCACAAATGTCACAATCAGCTTTCAAATGATCCACGCCCAAACAGTAGACACAATGACCATTTGTATCTGAGTTAGGCATCTTACGACCACACTTGTCACACTGTTTAAAACCCAACTTAACTTTGTCTGATATGGTAAATGAAACAATATTATCCTGTAGAAAATTTTAAGGAAGAAATAGCAGTGACATTATGTTAAGGAATACCACTAGTAAAAGGGGCTTGTCAAAGACAGGAGAAAGGGACAGTCAAAAGGGGTAAAAAATTAAATTACCAGGAAAAGGGTAGGAAATAGGCCTAGGTTATAGGCGACAGTGATAAAATACTAACTTGACTAAAAATTTTGAAAATTAGAAGAAAAGCTGCCATAAAAAACAGCAGGTTACTACTTAGCTTGAGAGAGATGGCTAACACGTCTGATTAGGAAAGTGGCAAATGAGATCTGGAGTATCTAGGTGAGGGGCATTGTGGGTAGGTTCTTAGCTGAGAGTTTTTGGCGTCCGCTAACTGGAAAACGGCCATATCAGTTCCAAGGATGGAACCGAGGTCCTAACTACAAAGAATGAATACAGATTTACAACTTTAGATGGGATTTTTGAGAACAGATAAAACAATGTCTTTAAATGGGGCAGCAGTGTAATGGAACTTGTGTGTATTTAATTGATTATGTGATATAGGAACATTATATGTCAGTGCAGGCATAAAAGTTTAAAATGACATGGAAGGAGTCCAAAAGGAGATCCCACAAGGGCACTTCCTGATTTTCAATTAACTGAAGAGAATCAAAGAATGGTGAGGAGGTGCAGGAAAATTGAAATGCAGACATAAGCCAGTAGTAGCAGGAATACAATGTAGACAGGAAAAAATGTCTTTGCCTATAAATGAGCTGTAGAGTTTATCAGATGCATGAGAGAACCTTCTTTCTTTTCACTGCAGCAGTTTGCCTAGGAGCTATATCCTTAGTAGTGAATGAGTTAGACTTATAAATGGTGGCTATAGGCTGGTACTGAAAGATACAAAAATCAGCCAGTAGATGAGAGTATAACAGTATGTTGCTTCCTTTTTGGCTACCACAAACACATACCGATCAGAGAGTAGCAAGGGGTGGTAACTTTATGAAAAGAAATTGTGGACAAGAAATAACAGTAAGACAATTCATGATAGCCCTCCTGAGCATGACTATCAAATGGGTTACAAGATTTAGAAAAAGAAAAAAAAAACATAGTAGCAGAAAAAAAAATCTCTGGATGGAAAATAAATAAACTTTGCCTGAAAGCAAGATACAAAGCTCAGTAGAGGTTTTGTAGTATATCAGCATATGGACCTTTAGTATTAGACAGCTTACAGTTAGGAAATGAACACCATGTGGTACACCTTTTATTTGACAGCAGTCACAATAATGACCTTATAGATGATAGTTGTACATCCAGATTGTACAATGTCTTTACTTAATTTTTATGAATACTAGTAATGTTACAGAGTATCAGAATTAAAAAAAAATTATTGACATTATTATGTTCATTAGTACGGATATGATTGAAATATTTTTTTTTTAAGTGATGGTGTCATTTTTTCTATTGTCATTACTTGTGAAGGGCTCTAGAAGTAATTTACTCTTCTGTGGAAAAATGTCTAAAATGGCTAAAATTTCCCTACTAACTGCAAATGGATCCTGTAATTATTCCTGATAGGGAAGCTGTCATAATTGTAAACTGTGTATGCTCGCATAACTGAGTTGATAAATCAACTAAAAGACTTTGAATCTGGTGAGTTACAATTGTTTTTGAAAGAAATAGAATATTTGTTGATGCGAAAGATAATTGGAGAATGGGTTAGTTAGTAAAAGAAACGGCAAACAGTAGTATACCAGATGAATGAAGGTCGAGTTAGCACAAAATACAATCTAACAGGTAAAAACAAGCTCAGCCATCACAGCTGGCATGTATAGAACTTTATTAGAAACACAATAAAAACACAAAAACTTAAATTAGCATTTCAAATGAATACTTTCAAATCATTAATAGCATCAGTAGTATTTGATTTCTTGGATGGTATAAAGGACAGGCCTTTGTTCAACAGACTCTTTTGATCACAAGTCAAATCAAAATATGAAATATTAAGAATTAAGTTTTTGAGTCCTGTTCCTTGTATATTTATCTTGGCTATTCTGTTGTCCTCGTACAAGGAGTGAATGCGTCCCCTTCTGAGTTGACTTTGGGACCACCCCTTCCTGTAATCTGTCTCTATTTAGAGGTTGTATGAACAACAAATGGTGGGGCAGAAGAAGTACCAGGCACTGTTACTTCAAGTGGGTGAACTGTTAAAGAGCCATTACTACTATTAGTTGCCTCACTAGTACCCTGGGCCTGTGTGTAATAATGTTATCAGATGTAATAACTTCTTCTTCATGTGCAGAACCATTAGTAGTGTCTGCAGTGCTGGTTCTGTCACGAGGTCAGGAAAAAACATTGCCTTTACTAAAATCAAGTAAATCTCTTTGGAGTTTCTTCATTTTTGTCATTTGCCATCTTGTCTCATAAGCTAAAACAATGTCAAATAAATCATCCAAGTAAGTTTTATGTTGTTCAGAAGCAAATTTACTCATTATGCCTGTTTGTAATTTCTTAATCTCACATAACAAAAGTTCTTCTTCAGGTTTAAAAAATATAATAAGAAGCTTTGCGTAATCAAAGCTCACCTGTAAGTTAATTGATTGCCAGCATTTCAGCAGGTCAGAATAACTTCTACCATAAGTAGGCATCTTCAGAATGCATAACCATTGTGGCATAACCCTATGATAAAGTGCAGATTTTAAATGTAGGCATTGAATTTGAAGACACTCAAATTTGAACAACTTATTTTCTAGCTCTTTTAATGCAACCATTAAACAGAAGTACACCAGATGAATAAAGGTAGAGTTAACATAAAAATACAATCCAAAAAGTAAAAACAAGCTTGACCACAACAGCTGGCACATATAAAACTTTAATAGAAAAACAGTAAAAAAACAAAAAAGTAAAAGGTAAGCGCTTTCACTGCTGGAGGCTGCTTATTCAGACCATAATACTCCATATGAACTGCAGCACTGTTAAAAGTACAAGTTACCCAATCAAAAAAAAAAAAAAAATCAGGTCACATGGCTACTCAGGAAGTGGTAAGGCAAAAACCATTCATAAGACCATTCAACCATTCATAAGACCAGACCATCCAACAAAATCCAGGAAGCAGAGGGGAGAGAAATTATGGAATAGAAGTAATCTAATGCTTCAATGGTGAAAGAAAGAAACACTAAATTAAGAGAGGTAGAAGGAGGAAGACAATTTCCAAAGAAGATTTTGTTGTATGACTTAGTGCAAAAAAATAAAAAGAACTGGAAAGATACAAGGTATGGGACACAGTTATTGCACCCTTAGGAGTATCACCTAATGAGGTAAGAGCATTCATTCATATAAATATAGAGATAGTTACTGTGACATTATAATTAAAAATGGACAATGTATGGAAGGTTTTCTAGGAACATTTGAGGAAAAGAAGGAATACAGTCCATGCAATACTTTTGTAGTACAAACTTTTGATGGGGAAAATAGAATGAGAATTAATATACAGTTTCAGACTGAAGTAGACAAGGAAGCATTAAAAGAGTATTTAAAAACTGATTGTAAGGAAGTACTGGACATTACAAAACTTTATGATAAAAGAGGTTTATGGACTCGGGGATAGAATTGTGGAATAATATTAAAAATGGAAAATGATAGCATTATGCATATTCCAAGTATAATAACAATTGGAGGTATTAGAGGCTATGTAAAATACAGGGACAACCAAAAACTTGCTTTTTGTGGAAAAAATAAGCAATTGTGGCAAAAGAAAATGTTTTTGTTTGTGGGGAGTTGGGACATGAAGCAAATAAATGTAAACGGATATGTGAAAATTTGGGAAAACAAAATATTGTGATGAACAATTGCATTTTGAATTAGAAGAGCAGATGCAAGAACATATGAGATGAACATTTAATCATACAAGAGGAAAATATGAAAGAGGAACATATGAAACAAAAAGAAAAAAATGAAAGTGAGCAATCAGTATTGGAAACAAGTGAAGAGGAAGATAATAGTTTGAAGACAGTAAGTGGTAAGAAAAAGTTTGATAGGCAGAAGGGTAAGAGATAGGAAAAGAAAATTTAAAAATGTGATCATGAAAGAAAACAAAAAGAAAGATAAGAGTTAAGATAAAAAAATATGAAATTCAAAAGAACCTTATCAATAAATGTTAACAGTACAAAGAATATTAAAAGACAATTTAGAGTACAGAAATACTGTATGCTACACATGTAGTAATTCTAGACGATACAAGAATTCTAGCAGAAGATGAAAGAAAACAAATGGAAAAATTATGGGGTTGGAATATAGTATGGAACATGGGAAAGAAACATGTTCAGGAATTTCTGTTTTATGTGATGAAATGATTAAAATCTTGCATTGCTCTATAGTTGTTAGGAACGATAACAGTAATAGATATAAGACATAAGGAGATATATCGAATTATTGCTATATATGCATATGTTACAAAAAGTAAGAGAAGAAATGTTTCAAACATTTTTGAATTATGTAGGGGTAAACATTGAAATAATATTGGTGGTAGACTTTAATTGTGATTTAAGGAAAAGGAATATGAAGGGAATGATGTTAAAATGATATATGAAATTATAAAATGTAGAAGTATATATAAACCGACACTGTACCTGTCAATGTTGTTCTTATTTTATTGGAGCTGAAAATGGGCTCACACCCAGATGAACTGCCCTGGCCAACAAATGTAAAACAAATAAATATATATATATATATATGTATATATATATATATATATATATATATATATATATATATATATATATATTATAATGGACATTGAGGGGTCTATATCACTTCATCAAAATACCTATTTAGTGAATCACTATTTGTTGTCGAATCCTCCCTTCATTGAATGGCCATTTCAGTATTTTTTTTCACAGGGAAAAGAAACAGCTGTCTAACCTAGAGCCCATCACTAAAATCAAAAAATGTAAAACCCACACCCCCGCTAGCTAAATATACCAACTCTGAGATTGTACTACAATGGGGAAAAGGGCAAATTCCTGATGATGGCCAACGGTTTCCTTCTCCTGTGAAAAAGTTTGGTGAAATGGCTATTCAACAATCAGAGGATTCAACAATGTGGGCTCGATGAATAGTGATTCACTAAATAGGTGTTTTCATGAAGTCATATAGTCTCACATTAGACATATAAAAGAAGTGAAATTAAGACAGAAATTGATTACTTTATATTGTCCCATACACTGAGAATCATAAATAAAGGTACAAAAGAGACCACTTTTTTCAGATCATTAGGCCATATGGATAGAAATAAAAGAAAAAAAGTAGATACATAAAGATAGATGAACGAATGAGAAGATTGAACTAAATGGATATAAATGATGAAGAAAAAATCAAATTTGATCTATTATGGAAAGACAGTAGAATACACAAGAAGAACACTTATGTTAATAATTGCTTACATTATCAAAGCAACCAACCCAGCTTTATGAAAAACAACATTCCTGAAGGCCAGTCCATAACAGCATCATGAATAGTGAGCAAAAATTTGGATTTTTGTAATGAAATTAATTTCATTACTAAGTTATTTGCTAGTAGGGGGCATTTTTTGTATTTACTAGAAAAGTTAGCTTTAGAAATCAAGAAAAGATGGACCCCAGACTTTCTACCTATCATTGAAAAGGGATTGATTGTTAAAAATACATCAGAGTAGAATCATCATCAGTTTTGCCTAGATGTGTAACAAACATGATGGTGGACAGTAAAAAAATAATTTCTGTTATACTGAATAATTGAAAAATTATCACTGGTAATAGTGAGTTACACAATGCCTTGAGAGGGATACCCCAATTTGTTTATAAAAAGGGTAACAGCGTTAAAGATATGTTAGAAATAGAAAACACTTTTGTACCCCTTCCTTTGACAGATAAACCCAGAGAAACATACAAGTGTTATAGCTGTAACATGTGTAGATATATACATAAAGCTCCCTATGTCAGTTTAGATCATTTTCATCATACTATTAGTATCCCTGGTAGATTTAATTGTCTCACTAGCAATATAGTATATATTGCTCTATATTTTGGGTGTTCTGCTTTTTATATAGGTATGACTTCAAGATGTTTAAACAAGCATATTAAAGAGCATTATTTTGCTATTAAAACAAAAGATGATAATAATTTTCTTTTTAGTCACTCTGTCACCTGTAATTCATAAAAAATAGACATTCTCTGTGTTAGAACATGTGAAACAAGACCTGAGAGGAGAGAATACTAAAACTAAAGTAGAAAGAAATGAAACATTGTGGCATTTGAGGCTGGGGCAGATAGCCCCCCCCCCCCAGGTTTAAATGACATGGTAAACATAAAGTGTTTTTTGACTAACAGAAAACTGGTTATTTAAAATGTATGTATTGCATTTTATTAGCAGATTAGTTTCTATTTAAAGTATAAAGGTTTAGGAATTTTAATTTGTGTAATGAAGTTTGCTTTTAATTCATTGTGAATATTATTGCATTATTGCATTATTATACCATTGGTTAATTACTTAATTATAGTTAAGGAGGCTGGTTTTAGTATTTAAGGATGTGAATAGAATGAAAAGTGTGTATTTCTGATGAAGTATTATGGATGAAAGTGCTGAATAAATTACTTTACTCTAAACCAGTTTGTTTGTTCCTCTGCTGCTACCAGTGTTACCCATGGAATCTTTATTTAATAAAAACATTTAACAGGGAAACAAAAAGAAAATCCATGTACAATTTCAAATAGAGGTAGAAAGAGAGACTTTGAAAGGAAATTTGAAAGCTATGGGTAAAGAAGTACTGGACATTACAAAAATTTATGGCAAAGGGGGTTTATGAATTGGTGGCTGAGATTGTAATAGTGTGTTAAAAATAGGCATATACCAAGCATGATAAATGAGGAGGGGAATAGGGCTGATATAAAATACTGGGCACAACCCTAAAACATATTTTAGAATGACATTTGTTAAGTAACTGTGACAAAAGAAAAAAACATTTGTGGAAAATTGGGACATGATGCCAAAATGTGAATCAAAATGTTATAAATGTAGCAAAATTGGACATTTATGGACAGATTGCAAAAATGAAAAATGTAAGGAAAAAGAAAAAGAAAGAAGAAAATGAACAAAGAGAAGGCATTTTAGAAGTAGTAGAAAAGAAGAAAAAATGAATGCAAAAATAATAAAGATGACATAGAAGAAGATTCTGAAATAAGTGATGAAGAAGACAAACTGGAAGGTAGTAAAAGGTAAAAAAGAATCATATTGGTAAAAGGGTAAAAGAAAAATTAAAGGGATAAGTACAAAAGAAAAATGGACATAAAAGAAAATATACAGCAAAAGATTGGAGGTTGGTATAATGGTTAAGGTGCTTGACTCACACTCACAAGGTGCAGTGTTTGATTCTCAATTTTGGGAAGAAGATTGGTTAGACTTAGAATGGCTTGTTAAGAAAGCTAGCACAGTAATTAGCTATGAATACATGAAACCATGAATCCAAGGAAAAGAGAAAATGAAAATTTTAGAGTGCTTTCTTTAAATGTGAATAATATTAAGAATATAGTAAGAAGAACATGAATTTTGGAGTGGTGTAATATGTGTAATCTAGATGTAATTATATTGGAAGACACAAGATTTTTAACAAATGAAAGATTACAAAAAGAGAAACTATGGGAATGAAAGATAATTTGGTATTTGGGAAATGAGAGATGTTCTGGGATTGCTGTATTGAGTAGAAATACAGTGAAGATATTAGATGTAACTTTAGCAAAAATGGGAAGATTAACTGTTGTGGATTTAAGATGGAAAGAACATAAGTCTACAGAACTTTAATATTGTATGCTTACACTAACTGTAAAGAAAGCGAAAGATTATTTGATCAGATTTTAGACTATGAAGTGATAAATATGAATATCATAACAGAAGACTTTTATTGTGACTTAAGAGGCAAATGTAAAAAGATAGGAAATTATATAAGAAAAATGTTAGAAGTTATAAGATGTGGTATGTTCAAACTCTGGGACAAAAATGCATGGAGTTACAAAAGAGGTATGTATAGAACTGAAATAGATTATTTTATAGCATCAGAAGCTTAGTTGTAGGAGAATGGGTGGTAGTTGAAACAGGATTTTCTGATCATTTTGCAATATGGCTAGAGATCAAGGAAAACACAACATTTATAAAAAATTGGCAAATTAATAAAAAGGAGAAATGAGAAAGCATGGAATGAAGAAGGAAAGAGATTAGTAATACAGTTATGGAAAGATCATATCACTATGAGAAAATTTTATAAAAATGGTCTGAATGGTGGGTGATATTTAAGTAAAAATATACAATCATTTTTACAGTGATAATATGATGTGAGAAAAGTAGACAAAAAATATATTTTTACAAGGAAAAGGAGAAGAAGTATTAAGTTACTTAAGCAGATTAGTAAAAGAAGATGGTAGTGAAATGAGAGAAATAAAACAATGTAAAAGAAGAATTAGAAAGAAGTCACTAAAAGATTATGAATAGTGTGGTACAATATCTACAAAAATGTTTAAAGAAAAAAGAGGAAGGTAGTGAAAAAATGTGGAAAGTAAAAACGTTAACAGAAAAAGAGAATATAAAGAGTTAGAAAAGGAGATTTCTTTAAATTAGCTAGATAAAGTAGGGTCTATAGTAGATTATCAAAATGGCTGAATTTCGAATGATCTAATATCGAACCCAATATCTCAAATGCTGAAAACAGCAAAGCTGCACAAAACCAAATTCTTTCCTAGGGAAAGAATTTGGTTGGCTGTTGTTGTGGCTTTGCTGTTTTCAGCGATGCGATGGAAAGTTACGGGTTGGGTTAAGGTAAGTGTGTGATTGTGCGGCTGTTCAGGTTAGGATGTGGGTTGGGTGAGTTAGGGTTAGGGCGCGGGTGAGGTGAATGTGCGATAGTGACAGAATTTGGCGTTAGGGGTGGGTTAAGTGAGTTAGGGTTACAGTACGGGTGAGGTGAGTGTGCGATAGTGACAGACCTTAGGGTTAGGGTGTGGGTTAAGGTAAGTGGATAGATAGTGTATGTGCAGTGTAGTGTAGGGTTAGATGTAGCTTTTAAGTGTATGTGTGTGGATTGCTGCTTTTTCGTGTGCTTGTGGTGTGTGTGTGTGTTTTTCAGAACAGCAAATTTTTCCCTGGGAAAAAATTTGCTGTTTTGAGGTTTTGATATTGTTAGGGTCCGGGTTTTGCAGTTTGACGTTATGGCATTCTATAATGAGCCATTTCGATGATCTAATATAGACCCGATAAAGTATTAGGACAATTGAATATAGATTCAGCTACAAGTGCAGATGGAATCGGGTATGAAATGTATACAAATTTAAGGGAATGGCAATATATATATATATATATATATATATATATACATATATATATTTATTAAAGATTTTGAATGAATGGTTAAATTAATGTTTTATGTATAAAGAGTTATATTGTAGAATACTTAAATGCATGTGGAAGAAGGAAGACAGAAGAGAATTAAATAACTGGAGAC
Source organism: Protopterus annectens (assembly GCF_019279795.1). Taxonomy (NCBI): domain Eukaryota; kingdom Metazoa; phylum Chordata; order Ceratodontiformes; family Protopteridae; genus Protopterus; species Protopterus annectens. The sequence goes on from NC_056733.1 coordinate 1,691,763,443, forward strand.
CAATAGTATTGAATAATAATGATTATAAGATCTTTATGAAAATAATACAAAAGAGATATGAAACTAAAATGGGAAATATTAGAGAAGATAGCATATTTAGTATAAAGGGGAAGGGTTGTCAAGATTTATTAATGATAGTTAATGAAAGTGAGGATGATATTATGAATAGAAAAGAACAAGTGAAAATCATGACAGGAGACTTAAAAAAGGCATTTGACACAATTAGGTATGAAATATTTTTGGTAACAATGAAACAATATAAGTGGGAAGGTTAGGAAATTATGTAAGTCAGCTTGTAGTAATAATAAAGTAAAAATAATTGTAAATGGCTAATTAAGCCAAGAGTTATATATGAAGAGTAGTATAAGACAGGGATGCGCAATGAGTTTTACACTCTTTACATTTGCTATGAATGTGATAGTATGTCAATTAAATCACAAAATGAAGGATGCAGGGTATATAACACCTGAATGATTAAGAATTCCACCTATGTTAACATATGCAAATGACATTATAATAATTGCTAAAAACAAAATTTGGATAAAAGAAATAATACTTTGCACAAATGAGTGTTTAGAGATGATAGGGATGGCTTTAAATAAAGATAAAAGTAAAATGTGTGTGTGATGTAAAGATCATGGGTTTAGATTTTACAATGAATGAAATGTATGTGTTGGATACACAATCTGGAAAAAAGATATAAGTAAAATTCAGTGGGAAAAACAATAGAAGAAATAAAGCAAACATATTTTCTGGAGAACATATAAATTATCATTCAGAAACAAAGGCTTAACATTTAAAAGAATATAAAAGGAGTTATTTACAATGGCATAATAAGATAAGAGAGATGGGAAAACTAAGATATGTAAAACATAAATATGGACTTGAAAACTTAAAACAGAATGAGAGAGAATATTATGATATAGTTGATTTTAGCCTGCTCATGGTGAGGAAGCTCTCTCCAGTCCCTTTTCAGTGTGCACACCTGCAACACACTTGGACTGCCTGTATCAGCACAGCTCAGGTCCCCTCCTAGCAACTACAACATTGGGAAATAGAACCACTGCTATGCTACAGTTATTGCAAGTCAAGAGAAATACCTCTTAAGGATACCCACCAGACAAGCCTGCATGGCACACTTTGTCTGCCTGTATCAGCACAGCTCAGGTCTACCCCCAGCAACTGCAACATTGGCAAATAGAACTACTGCTATGCAACAGTTATTGCAAGCCAAGAGTAACACCCCTTAAGGATACCCACCAGACACGTCTGCATAGAACACTTGGTCTGCCTGTATCAGCACAGCTTGCACCCCCCCCCCAGCAACTACAACACTGGCAAATAGAACCACTGCTACACTACAGATATTCCAAGCCAAGAGTAACACCTCTTAAGGATACCCACCAGACAAGTCTGCATAGGGGACTGGATGTTTGCAGTTTCTTATTATTAGAATTGGCCCTTATTAGTTACATTTTAATCATTATGACTGGATCTTTACATTTCTTCTTGTAGCATATTTGTTACTTTTACTAGTTATTTTTAAACATTGCTTTGGCCGATGTGCACACCTGCAAGGGCTCCCCACCCCACCCCACCCCAAGCAACTATAGCTTGGTCTCTTGCCACTAAGTGGCAAAACTAATAGTATATTACTTGCATCGTGTTTCAACTAAATTTGCCTCCCCATTAGAATTCATGTAAAGTAAGGCTAGTACCATTTACTTGGTGTATTTTGTCCCCAGATAAATTTACCTTCCTTTGTTTTACTTACACACCAAGGCCATAAATATAGTGTGTCTGCAACTATCTGCTTACACACCTACCTTTCTGTCTCTACCTCTTCCTTGCTTTCACTTACCTTATAATTCCAAAGCTTCTGCTTCTCATACTGATTGTTTTTCTTTCCACTCTTCTGTAAGGGAGTGACAGCCCGCTCTGTTTGCCCTCGCTATGCTTGGGCTCACTCTGCTCCTCTACCCTACCCCCATTCCCACCCATCCCTGCATCACCTAGACTTATTCCAATGCTAACCACTCTCCTAACTTCCTCCAATCAAGAATTAGCCTCCATCTGCCAGTCACACCTCAGTTAACCAATCACACTATTTATAACACTCCTCCTTCTCCTAACACAACCTAATTGCAACAGTCCTTAAAGGACCACTATGGGGAAAACATTTAAAAATATATATTTTTTAACTTTTCCTGAAGTTTGGCTCATTGCAAACCTGTATGCACCAGATAGAAGTAGTGGTAATCTACAAGTGTAGTACCTTGCACTAAGTTCTGCGCAGCTTTGGGCATGCCATCAGTGATTGGCATGCCAAACTGGTGGGGATATCAAGGAAGACTAACAGGCATGCTAATTTGCCTGTCAAATCATTTAAATTGCTAAATATTCATGCACACAAAGAACTCCATCCTCATAGAAATTATTACTTTTTCTCCTTTTTCAGGGGGGCAAGCACCCCCTGCACCCCTACACCCCCGCTTCTGTACAGATGTGGATGCATTAAGGCCAGCTGACCAGTTCAGCACTGAAGAAGTGCTGTGCAACAGTGCTGCTACCCTCTTTGGGAAACATTTTCAGCCGTTAAAATGTAATGGTATTCTATCTAAATAAAGATTTCTGTTGCAGTTTTTTATAGCAAATGGCTGATGCATTTCTTAATTCAGAGTGTTGTTGAAGTTACGTAGGTTCTGTAAGTCTGTAATAATAACTGTCTTTTAATAATTTTATAAAAATAGCTTCTTTTGTTTCTACAGGTACTCAATATTAATGAAATCCCCTACCGTACGCAAATGAATATTCATGCGGCTTCTGCCTAGTCCGGCCTGGAGGCATGTCTGGGGCGGGATTTGCTACTGCACATCCTGTGAGGTACTACACTTGTAGATTACTGAAGTAGTTACTTGTAATTTTATTCAGTTTCTAACCCTGACTGACCTCCTGAGGGCCAACATCCTGATGAGAATTTGTTGTCTTCTAACACTTAAGAGTCCAATGTTTCTGAGAATACAGTGCCCATAGTTGGGCTGTCATACAAGACTTCCATTCACTTAGAATGAAAGAAGAGGAAAGAGCAGCCAAGTTTGATAGGCCTCAGTAAAAGTATCATTTACTGTGACAAAGTCCCTTTTACAAATGTGTTTCCTTATGATGTGTTACACATTCTGTTAAAAATCTTCTAGAACTGCCAGCTCATTGCTGAGATAACAGTTTATTTAGACATTCAACTTTGATCTGCTTCAGTTTTTTCTCAAGTTACACCTCCAATATTTCCACCCTCAGCTAGAAGAGTTTCACATTTCTTGCCATGCCAGGTTCAACTAATTTGAATGACAATACACATCAAATAGAGTTGCTTGCAGTCAACCATGTGTGCCTCTGAAACTGTTCCCTCATCTCTCTCCTTACTGCAATCATCTGAATAGTACTTTCACAGTAAGTCTTGGTAGAAATATGCTTTTACCAATCTTTAATGTAAAGGTTTCTAAGTATTCCTTTGAACATGCCCATAACATACACAGATAACAATTAATCTGGGCCACTCTCAGATTTAGATATGACTGCAAATTCATTCTCTAACCAAAATGAATATTCATATTTGCCTTACACAAAATTGCAGTCCTCTGCACTTTTATCCATTAGGCATGCCAGTCATGTGTCCTTTTATTTGTAGTTACTACTGCTGTAGCGTGCACATACTCATTGCTGGTATGATTTTTTTAAGCAAGTCAGTATGTTCTTTATGTCATGCTATACACTTCCTACTCTCATTGTTCCAAACAGTGTGCATACTGTTCTTGCTCTCTCTCAAAATTGTTTTCTTTTGTTAAGTTGCCACAACATGCTTTTCTAGTCATCAATATACAGAAATTAACACTTTTCTCCAAGAAGCTATATAAACCAGAGTAACTCCGACAGTATGGTTTACACAACAGTCATTTTTTTTCTGTAATAATAACTGTTGCAATTCAATTATCATATGAATTTAGTTCTTACAGCAGCGATCAAGCATAAAAGGCCCTTTATCACAGGAACATCAACAGCTGTCAGCAGTTTGTAGGATTATACAAAAACACCAACTCATATGTATAACAAGGCTGGGTATGGCTTTGGCTTCATTAAAAAAAGGTATGAAGGGCAAACTTAGGGTTTTAAAAAGCTGAGCTAAAACATAAAAGTACTTGTAAGCCAGCAAATGGACAAACAGCCCATGACAACAATAAGGCATACAAACAAAGACAATAAGACATTCTGCAAAGATAGTATCCAGAGCAATTATGTAGATAACACACCTTCCAGCTATCTTACCATCTACAAGTGCATAACTTGTGAAGCCTGATGAATAACTATGAGTCTGACTTTTAGTAAAGGAAGGGGCAAGCTGAGCTGACAGATATCATGCTCCGGAGATGAATTCATTATGCAGGCATCACGGCTCCTCAGTGATTAACTTCAATTGACTGTTCAGCAACAGAAGATGAAGAAGGTCTGATGCATATGCATGGGAACCTTAAGTCACAGACAGTGGCTTAGCATATTCACAGAAATCTTAACAATAGCATCAGATGAGGTATGAGCATAGTCATTTAGGAAACCGGTTTTTAAACCAAAGAAGAAATACACATCAATAATTACCTAGTTCTTCTTTCATCAAACAGTTACATTTAAGCATACACAGTTCACCAGAAAGTAGCTACAATCAAACGGACAGCCATATTTCTGCAATTACTATTCCACTACACCATCTGACTTTACATTACTGGTTTCCTTACAGGAATACTAGACTGTTTATGAAAATCACATAAAGTAAGGCATGTCAACAAATGGATGGCAGGCATTATCGGTGACACTGACTATTGTTCACACCATACTGTGACACTTTTATACAACTGAGCAATATACTAAAGTGCACTCATCAGAACTTCCCTTCTCTCTGCATCAGACCACATAGCTGTGTCACTGTGGCTTCCAGGTACAGTTTATAGCACAATGTCAAATGTCATGTATGCACACTTTGTGAGAAATTAGAATTCAGAATTCAGAATGCATAACCATTGTGGCATAACCCTATGATAAAGTGCAGATTTTAAATGTAGGCATTGAATTTGAAGACACTCAAATTTGAACAACTTATTTTCTAGCTCTTTTAATGCAACCATTAAACAGAAATACACCAGATGAATAAAGGATGAGTTAACATAAAAATACAATCCAAAAAGTAAAAACAAGGTTGACCACAACAGTTGGCACATATAAAACTTTAATAGAAAAACAGTAAAAAAACAAAAAAGTAAAAGGTAAGCACTTTCACTGCTGGAGGCTGCTTATTCAGACCATAAAACTCCATATGAACTGTAGCACTGTTAAAAGTACAAGTTACCCAATTAAAAAAAAAATCAGGTCACATGGCTACTCAGGAAGTGGTAAGGCAAAAACCACTCATAAGACCATTCAACCATTCATAAGACCAGACCATCCAACAAAATCCAGGAAGCAGAGGGGAGAGAAATTATGGAACAGAAGTAATCTAATGCTTCAATGGTGAAAGAAAGAAACACTAAAGTAAGAGAGGTAGAAGGAGGAAGACAAATTCCAAAGAAGATTTTGTTGTATGACTTAGTGCAAAAAAAGAAAAAGAACTGGAAAGATACAAGGTATGGGACACAGTTATTGCACCCTTAGGAGTATCACCTAATGAGGTAAGATCATTCATTCATATAAATAGAGAGATAGTTACTGTGACATTATAATTAAAAATGGACAATGTATGGAAGGTTTTCTAGGAACATTTGAGGAAAAGAAGGAATACAGTCCATGCAATACTTTTGTAGTACAAACTTTTGATGGGGAAAATAGAATGAGAATTAATATACAGTTTCAGACTGAAGTAGACAAGGAAGCATTAAAAGAGTATTTAAAAACTGATTGTAAGGAAGTACTGGACATTACAAAACTTTATGATAAAAGAGGTTTATGGACTCGGGGATAGAATTGTGGAATAATATTAAAAATGGAAAATGATAGCATTATGCATATTCCAAGTATAATAACAATTGGAGGTATTAAAGGCTATGTAAAATACAGGGACAACCAAAAACTTGCTTTTTGTGGAAAAAATAAGCAATTGTGGCAAAAGAAAATGTTTTTGTTTGTGGGGAGTTGGGACATGAAGCAAATAAATGTAAACGGATATGTGAAAATTTGGGAAAACAAAATATTGTGATGAACAATTGCATTCTGAATTAGAAGAGCAGATGCAAGAACATATGAGATGAACATTTAATCATACAAGAGGAACATATGAAACAAAAAAAAAAAAAATGAAAGTGAGCAATCGGTATTGGAAACAAGTGAAGAGGACGATAATAGTTTGAAGACAGTAAGTGGTAAGAAAAAGTTTGATAGGCAGAAGGGTAAAAGATAGGAAAAGAAAATTTAAAAATGTGATCATGAAAGAAAACAAAAAGAAAGATAAGAGTTAAGATAAAAAAAATATGAAATTCAAAAGAACCTTATCAATAAATGTTAACAGTACAAAGAATATTAAAAGACAATTTAGAGTACAGAAATACTGTATGCTACACATGTAGTAATTCTAGACGATACAAGAATTCTAGCAGAAGATGAAAGAAAACAAATGGAAAAATTATGGGGTTGGAATATAGTATGGAACATGGGAAAGAAACATGTTCAGGAATTTCTGTTTTATGTGATGAAATGATTAAAATCTTGCATTGCTCTATAGTAGTTAGGAACGATAACAGTAATAGATATAAGACATAAGGAGATATATAGAATTATTGCTATATATGCATATGTTACAAAAAGTAAGAGAAGAAATGTTTCAAACATTTTTGAATTATGTAGGGGTAAACATTGAAATAATATTGGTGGTAGACTTTAATTGTGATTTAAGGAAAAGGAATATGAAGGGAATGATGTTAAAATGATATATGAAATTATAAAATGTAGAAGTATATATAAACCGACACTGTACCTGTCAATGTTGTTCTTATTTTATTGGAGGTGAAAATGGGCTCACACCCAGATGAACTACCCTGGCCAACAAATGTAAAACAAATAAATAAATAAATATATATATATATATATATATATATATATATATATATATATATATATATATATTATAATGGACATTGAAGGGTCTATATCACTTCATCAAAACACCTATTTAGCGAATCACTATTTGTTGTCGAATCCTCCCTTCATTGAATGGCCATTTCAGTATTTTTTTTCACAGGGAAAAGAAACAGCTGTCTAACCTAGAGCCCATCACTAAAATCAAAAAATGTAAAACCCACACTCCCGCTAGCTAAATATACCAACTCTGAGATTGTACTACAATGGGGAAAAGGGCAAATTCCTGATGATGGCCAACGGTTTCCTTCTCCTGTGAAAAAGTTTGGTGAAATGGCTATTCAACGATCAGAGGATTCAACAATGTGGGCTCGATGAATAGTGATTCACTAAGTAGGTGTTTTCATGAAGTCATATAGACTCACATTAGACATATAAAAGAAGTGAAATTAAGACAGAAATTGATTACTTTGTATTGTCCCATACACTGAGAATCATAAATAAAGGTACAAAAGAGACCACTTTTTTCAGATCATTAGGCCATATGGATAGAAATAAAAGAAAAAAAGTAGATACATAAAGATAGATGAACGAATTAGAAGATTGAACTAAATGGATATAAATGATTAAGAGAAAATCAAATTTGATCTATTATGGAAAGACAGTAGAATACACAAGAAGAACACTTATGTTAATAATTACTTACATTATCAAAGCAACCAACCCAGCTTTATGAAAAACAACATTCCTGAAGGCCAGTCCATAAGAGCATCATGAATAGTGAGCAAAAATTTGGATTTTTGTAATGAAATTAATTTCATTACTAAGTTATTTGCTAGTAGGGGGCATTTTTTGTATTTACTAGAAAAGTTAGCTTTAGAAATCAAGAAAAGATGGACCCCAGACTTTCTACCTATCATTGAAAAGGGATTGATTGTTAAAAATACATCAGAGTAGAATCATCATCAGTTTTGCCTAGATGTGTAACAAACATGATGGTGGACAGTAAAAAAATAATTTCTGTTATACTGAATAATTGAAAAATTATCACTGGTAATAGTAAGTTACACAATGCCTTGAGAGTGATACCCCAATTTGTTTATAAAAAGGGTAACAGCGTTAAAGATATGTTAGAAATAGAAAACACTTTTGTACCCCTTCCTTTGACAGATAAACCCAGTGTTATAGCTGTAACATGTGTAGATATATACATAAAGCTCCCTATATCAGTTTAGACCATTTTCATCATACTATTAGTATCCCTGGTAGATTTAATTGTCTCACTAGCAATATAGTATATATTGCTCTATATTTTGGGTGTTCTGCTTTTTATATAGGTATGACTGCAAGATGTTTAAAGAAGCATATTAAAGAGCATTATTTTGCTATTAAAACAAAAGTTGATAATAATTTTCTTTTTAGTCACTCTGTCACCTGTAATTCATAAAAAATAGACATTCTCTGTTTTAGAACATGTGAAACAAGACCTGAGAGGAGAGAATAATAAAACTAAAGTAGAAAGAAATGAAACATTGTGGCATTTGAGGCTGGGGCAGATAGCCCCCCCCCCAGGTTTAAATGACATGGTAAACATAAAGTGTTTTTGACTAACAGAAAACTGGTTATTTAAAATGTATGTATTGCATTTTATTAGCAGATTAGTTTCTATTTAAAGTATAAAGGTTTAGGGATTTTAAGTTGGGTAATGAAGTTTGCTTTTAATTCATTGTGAATATTATTGCATTATTGCATTATTATACCATTGGCTAATTACTTAATTATAGTTAAGGAGGCTGGTTTTAGTATTTAAGGATGTGAATAGAATGAAAAGTGTGTATTTCTGATGAAGTATTATGGATGAAAGTGCTGAATAAATTACTTTACTCTAAACCAGTTTGTTTGTTCCTCTGCTGCTACCAGTGTTACCCATGGAATCTGCATTTAATAAAAACATTTAACAGGGAAACAAAAAGAAAATCCATGTACAATTTCAAATAGAGGTAGAAAGAGAGACTTTGAAAGGAAATTTGAAAGCTATGGGTAAAGAAGTACTGGACATTACAAAAATTTATGGCAAAGGGGGTTTATGAATTGGTAGCTGAGATTGTAATAGTGTGTTAAAAATAGGCATATACCAAGCATGATAAATGAGGAGGGGAATAGGGCTGTTATAAAATACTGGGCACAACCCAAAAACATATTTTAGAATGACATTTGTTAAGTAACTGTGACAAAAGAAAAAACATTTGTGGAAAATTGGGACATGATGCCAAAATGTGAATCAAAATGTTATAAATGTAGCAAAATTGGACATTTATGGAAAGATTGCAAAAATGAAAAATGTAAGGAAAAAGAAAAAGAAAGAAGAAAATGAACAAAGAGAAGGCATTTTAGAAGTAGTAGAAAAGAAGAAAAAATGAATGCAAAAATAATAAAGATGACATAGAAGAAGATTCTGAAATAAGTGATGAAGAAGACAAACTGGAAGGTAGTAAAATGTAAAAAAGAATCCTATTGGTAAAAGGGTAAAAGAAAAATTAAAGGGATAAGTACAAAAGAAAAATGGACAAAAAAGAAAATATACAGCAAAAGATTGGAGGTTGGTATAATGGTTAAGGTGCTTGACTCACACTCACAAGGTGCAGTGTTTGATTTTCACTTTTGGGAAGAAGATTGGTTAGACTTAGAATGGCTTGTTAAGAAAGCTAGCACAGTAATTAGCTATGAATATATGAAACCATGAATCTAAGGAAAAGAGAAAATGAAAATTTTCGAGTGCTTTCTTTAAATGTGAATAATATTAAGAATATAGTAAGAAGAACATGAATTTTGGAGTGGTGTAATACGTGTAATCTAGATGTAATTATATTGGAAGACACAAGATTTTTAACAAATGAAAGATTACAAAAAGAGAAACTATGGGAATGAAAGATAATTTGGTATTTGGGAAATGAGAGATGTTCTGGGATTGCTGTATTGAGTAGAAATACAGTGAAGATATTAGATGTAACTTTAGCAAAAATGGGAAGATTAACTGTTGTGGATTTAAGATGGAAAGAACATAAGTCTACAGAACTTTAATATTGTATGCTTACACTAACTGTAAAGAAAGCGAAAGATTATTTGATCAGATTTTAGACTATGAAGTGATAAATATGAATATCATAACAGAAGACTTTTATTGTGACTTAAGAGGCAAATGTAAAAAGATAGGAAATTATATAAGAAAAATGTTAGAAGTTATAAGATGTGGTATGTTCAAACTCTGGGACAAAAATGCATGGAGTTACAAAAGAGATATGTATAGAACTGAAATGCATTATTTTATAGCATCAGAAGCTTAGTTGTAGGAGAATGGGTGGTAGTTGAAACAGGATTTTCTGCTCATTTTGCAATATGACTAGAGATCAAGGAAAACACAACATTTATAAAAAATTGGCTAATTAATAAAAAGGAGAAATGAGAAAGCATGGAATGAAGAAGGAAAGAGATTAGTAATACAGTCATGAAAAGATCATATCACTATGAGAAAATTTTATAAAAATGGTCTGAATGGTGGGTGTTATTTAAGTAAAAATATACAATCATTTTTACAGTGATAATATGATGTGAGAAAAGTAGACAAAAAATATATTTTTACAAGGAAAAGAAGAAGAAGTATTAAGTTACTTAAGCAGATTAGTACAAGAAGATGGTAGTGAAATGAGAGAAATAAAACAATGTAAAAGAAGAATTAAAAAGAAGTCACTAAAAGATTATGAATAGTGTGGTACAATATCTACAAAAATGTTTAAAGAAAAAAGAGGAAGGTAGTGAAAAAATGTGGAAAGTAAAAATGTTAACAGAAAAAGAGAATATAAAGAGTTAGAAAAGGAGATTACTTTAAATGAGCTAGATGAAGTAGGGTCTATAGTAGATTATCAAAATGGCTGAATTTCGAATGATCTAATATCGAACCCAATATCTCAAATGCTGAAAACAGCAAAGCTGCACAAAACCAAATTCTTTCTTAGGGAAAGAATTTGGTTGGCCGTTGTTGTGGCTTTGCTGTTTTCAGCGATGCGATGGAAAGTTACGGGTTGGGTTAAGGTAAGTGTGTGATTGTGCAGCTGTTCAGGTTAGGACGTGGGTTGGGTGAGTTAGGGTTAGGGCGCGGGTGAGGTGAGTGTGCGATAGTGACAGAATTTGGCATTAGGGGCGGGTTAAGTGAGTTAGGGTTACAGTATGGGTGAGGTGAGTGTGCAATAGTGACAGACCTTAGGGTTAGGGTCTGGGTTAAGGTAAGTGGATAGATAGTGTATGTGCAGTGTAGTGTAGGGTTAGATGTAGCTTTTAAGTGTATGTGTGTGGATTGCTGCTTTTTCGTGTGCTTGTGGTGTGTGTGTGTGTTTTTTCAGAACAGCAAATTTTTCCCTGGGAAAAAAATTGCTGTTTTGAGGTTTTGATATTGTTAGGGTCCGGGTTTTGCAGTTCGACGTTATGGCATTCTATAATGAGCCATTTCGATGATCTAATATAGACCCGATAAAGTATTAGGACAAGTGAATATAGATTCAGCTACAAGTGCAGATGGAATCGGGTATGAAATGTATACAAATTTAAGGGAATGGCAATATATATATATACATATATATATTTATTAAAGATTTTGAATGAATGGTTAAATTAATGTTTTATGTATAAAGAGTTATATTGTAGAATACTTAAATGCATGTGGAAGAAGGAAGACAGAAGAGAATTAAATAACTGGAGACCAATAGTATTGAATAATAATGATTATAAGATCTTTATGAAAATAATACAAAAGAGATATGAAACTAAAATGAGAAATATTAGAGAAGATAGCATATTTAGTATAAAGGGGAAGGGTTATCAAGATTTATTAATGATAGTTAATGAAAGTGTGGATGATATTATGAATAGAAAAGAACAAGTGAAAATCATGACAGGAGACTTAAAAAAGGCATTTGACACAATTAGGTATGAAATATTTTTGGTAACAATGAAACAATATAAGTGGGAAGGTTAGGAAATTATGTAAGTCAGCTTGTAGTAATAATAAAGTAAAAATAATTGTAAATGGCTAATTAAGCCAAGAGTTATATATGAAGAGTAGTATAAGACAGGGATGCGCAATGAGTTTTACACTCTTTACATTTGCTATGAATGTGATAGTATGTCAATTAAATCACAAAATGAAGGATGCAGGGTATATAACACCTGAATGATTAAGAATTCCACTTATGTTAACATATGCAAATGACATTATAATAATTGCTAAAAACAAAATTTGGATAAAAGAAATAATACTTTGCACAAATGAGTGTTTAGAGATGATAGGGATGGCTTTAAATAAAGATAAAAGTAAAATGTTTGTGTGATGTAAAGATCATGGGTTTAGATTTTACAATGAATGAAATGTATGTGTTGGATACACAATCTGGAAAAAAGATATAAGTAAAATTCAGTGGGAAAAACAATAGAAGAAATAAAGCAAACATATTTTCTGGAGAACATATAAATTATCATTCAGAAACAAAGGCTTAACATTTAAAAGAATATAAAAGGAGTTATTTACAATGGCATAATAAGATAAGAGAGATGGGAAAACTAAGATATGTAAAACATAAATATGGACTTGAAAACTTAAAACAGAATGAGAGAGAATATTATGATATAGTTGATTTTAGCCTGCTCATGGTGAGGAAGCTCTCTCCAGTCCCTTTTCAGTGTGCACACCTGCAACACACTTGGTCTGCCTGTATCAGCACAGCTCAGGTCCCCTCCTAGCAACTACAACATTGGGAAATAGAACCACTGCTATGCTACAGTTATTGCAAGTCAAGAGAAATACCTCTTAAGGATACCCACCAGACAAGCCTGCATGGCACACTTTGTCTGCCTGTATCAGCACAGCTCAGGTCTACCCCCAGCAACTGCAACATTGGCAAATAGAACTACTGCTATGCTACAGTTATTGCAAGCCAAGAGTAACACCCCTTAAGGATACTCACCAGACACGTCTGCATAGAACACTTGGTCTGCCTGTATCAGCACAGCTTGCACCCCCCCCAGCAACTACAACACTGGCAAATAGAACCACTGCTACACTACAGATATTCCAAGCCAAGAGTAACACCTCTTAAGGATACCCACCAGACAAGTCTGCATAGGGGACTGGATGTTTGCAGTTTCTTATTATTAGAATTGGCCATTATTAGTTACATTTTAATCATTATGACTGGTTGTTTACATTTCTTCTTATAGCATATTTGTTACTTTTACTAGTTATTTTTAAACATTGCTTTGGCCGATGTGCACACCTGCAAGGGCTCCCCACCCCACCCCACCCCAAGCAACTATAGCTTGGTCTCTTGCCACTAAGTGGCAAAACTAATAGTATATTACTTGCATCGTGTTTCAACTAAATTTGCCTCCCCATTAGAATTCCTGTAAAGTAAGGCTAGTACCATTTACTTGGTGTATTTTGTCCCCAGATAGATTTTCCTTCCTTTATTTTACTTACACACCAAGGCCATAAATATAGTGTGTCTGCAACTATCTGCTTACACACCTACCTTTCTGTCTCTACCTCTTCCTTGCTTTCACTTACCTTATAATTCCAAAGCTTCTGCTTCTCATACTGATTGTTTTTCTTTCCACTCTTCTGTAAGGGAGAGACAGCCCACTCTGTTTGCCCTCGCTATGCTTGGGCTCACTCTGCTCCTCTACCCTACCCCCATTCCCACCCATCCCTGCATCACCTAGACTTATTCCAATGCTAACCACTCTCCTAACTTCCTCCAATCAAGAATTAGCCTCCATCTGCCAGTCACACCTCAGTTAACCAATCACACTATTTATAACACTCCTCCTTCTCCTCACACAACCTAATTGCAACAGTCCTTAAAGGACCACTATGGGGAAAACATTTAAAAATATATATTTTTTAACTTTTCCTGAAGTTTGGCTCATTGCAAATCTGTATGCACCAGATAGAAGTAGTGGTAATCTACAAGTGTAGTACCTTGCACTAAGTTCTGCACAGCTTTGGGCATGCCATCAGTGATTGGCATGCCAAATTGGTGGGGATATCAAGGAAGACTAACAGGCATTGCTAATTTGCCTGTCAAATCATTTAAATTGCTAAATATTCATGCACACAATGAACTCCATCCTCATAGAAATTATTACTTTTTCTCCTTTTTCAGGGGGGCAAGCACCCCCTGCACCCCCACACCCCCGCTTCTGTACAGATGTGGATGCCTTAAGGCCAGCTGACCAGTTCAGCACTGAAGAAGTGCTGTGCAACAGTGCTGCTACCCTCTTTGGGAAACATTTTCAGCCGTTAAAATGTAATGGTATTCTATCTAAATAAAGATTTTTGTTGCAGTTTTTTATAGCAAATGGCTGATGCATTTCTTAATTCAGAGTGTTGTTGAAGTTACATAGATTCAGTAAGTCTGTAATAATAACTGTCTTTTAATAATTTTATAAAAATAGCTTCTTTTGTTTTTACAGGTGCTCAATATTAATGAAATCCCCTACCGTACACAAATGAATATTCATGCAGCTGCTGCCTAGTCCGGCCTGGAGGCATGTCTGGGGTGGGATTTGCTACTGCACATCCTGTGAGGTACTACACTTGTAGATTACCAAGTAGTTACTAGTAATTTTATTCAGTTTCTAACCCTGACTGACCTCCTGAGGGCCGACATCCTGATGAGAATTTGTTGTCTTCTAACACTTAAGAGTCCAATGTTTCTGAGAATACAGTGCCCATAGTTGGGCTGTCATACAAGACTTCCATTCACTTAGAATGGAAGAAGAGGAAAGAGCAGCCAAGTTTGACAGGCCTCAGTAAAAGTATCATTTACTGTGACAAAGTCCCTTTTACAAATGTGTTTCCTTATGATGTGTTACACATTCTGTTAAAAATCTTCTAGAACTGCCAGCTCATTGCTGAGATAACAGTTTATTTAGACATTCAACTTTGATCTGCTTCAGTTTTTTCTCAAGTTACACCTCCCATATTTCCACCCTCAGCTAGAAGAGTTTCACATTTCTTGCCATGCCAGGTTCAACTAATTTGAATGACAATACACATCAAATAGAGTTGCTTGCAGTCAACCATGTGTGCCTCTGAAACTGTTTCCTCATCTCTCTCCTTACTGCAATCATCTGAATAGTACTTTCACAGTAAGTCTTGGTAGAAATATGCTTTTACCAATCTTTAATGTAAAGGTTTCTAAGTATTCCTTTGAACATGCCCGTAACATACACAGATAACAATTAATCTGGGCCACTCTCAGATTTAGATATGACTGCAAATTCATTCTCTAACCAAAATGAATATTCATATTTGCCTTGCACAAAATTGCAGTCCTCTGCATTTTTATCCATTAGGCATGCCAGTCATGTGTCCTTTTATTTGTAGTTACTACTGCTCTTGCGTGCACATACTCATTGCTGGTATGATTTTTTTAAGCAAGTCAGTATGTTCTTTATGTCATGCTATACACTGCCTACTCTCATTGTTCCAAACAGTGTGCATACTGTTCTTGCTCTCTCTCAAAATTGTTTTCTTTTGTAAGTTGCCACAACATGCTTTTCTAGTCATCAATATACAGAAATTAACACTTTTCTCCAAGAAGCTATATAAACCAGAGTAACTCCGACAGTATGGTTTACACAACAGCCATTTTTTTTCTGTAATAATAACTGTTGCAATTCAATTATCATATGAATTTCATTCTTACAGCAGCGATCAAGCATAAAAGGCCCTTTATCACAGGAACATCAACAGCTGTCAGCAGTTTGTAGGATTATACAAAAACACCAACTCATATGTATAACAAGGCTGGGTTTGGCTTTGGCTTCATTAAAAAAAGGTATGAAGGGCAAACTTAGGGTTTTAAAAAGCTGAGCTAAAACATAAAAGTACTTGTAAGCCAGCAAATGGACAAACAGCCCATGACAACAATAAGGCATACAAACAAAGACAATAAGACATTCTGCAAAGATAGTATCCAGAGCAATTATGTAGATAACACACCTTCCAGCTATCTTATCATCTACAAGTGCATAACTTGTGAAGCCTGATGAATAACTATGAGTCTGACTTTTAGTAAAGGAAGGGGCAAGCTGAGCTGACAGATATCATGCTCCGGAGATGAATTCATTATGCAGGCATCATGGCTCCTCAGTGATTAACTTCAATTGACTGTTCAGCAACAGAAGATGAAGAAGGTCTGATGCATATGCATGGGAACCTTAAGTCACAGACAGTGGCTTAGCATATTCACAGAAATCTTAACAATAGCATCAGATGAGGTATGAGCATAGTCATTTAGGAAACCGGTTTTTAAACCAAAGAAGAAATACACATCAATAATTACCTAGTTCTTCTTTCATCAAACAGTTACATTTAAGCATACACAGTTCACCAGAAAGTAGCTACAATCAAACGGACAGCCATATTTCTGCAATTACTATTCCACTACACCATCTGACTTTACATTACTGGTTTCCTTACAGGAATACTAGACTGTTTATGAAAATCACATAAAGTAAGGCATGTCAACAAATGGATGGCAGGCATTATCGGTGACACTGACTATTGTTCACACCATACTGTGACACTTTTATACAACTGAGCAATATACTAAAGTGCACTCATCAGAACTTCCCTTCTCTCTGCATCAGACCACATAGCTGTGTCACTGTGGCTTCCAGGTACAGTTTATAGCACAATGTCAAATATCATGTATGCACACTTTGTGAGAAATTAATCTTCCCGACAATTAATAGATAAGACATGCACCCCTTATCTAGAACATGTTAGATGAAGTGAAGTCACTGCTGTGTATTTGTCCATACTGACCACCAGTAATGCATTACTAAAATCGTATGAAGCACCACTGGAAACCCCATTCATCTGCACTATCACTGTAGGTCCATCAAATCATGTGCAACAACCTGGCATCAGTGTCTCTAATCACTGATGACAGCTGGGCAAGAACAGTTAGGGAGAAAAGATATGACCCTTGGTCATGTGTATAGTTCTCACTGCACATCTAGAATGTCTTCTACTCTCCGTATATATTTTCAAGATATTTCTTCCTTTTAAGATATCAACATGCTTCCTTTCTTGGTGCAAACCAAGATAGGTGTTAAACAGGAATTTTACTGCTTACTCCTTTTAACTTTCATCCACTACCAAAAACAAAGATTAGGGTAAGGTTTGAATGCACTCCATAAAGCATGTATTTGTCCTCTATTGGTTGGGTGCCTCCCATAAAACTCAGCAGCCATACGTCAATAAGTTAATGGCCAGCCAGTCTGTAGTTACCCATTCTGGGCTATCTTTGGCAGCTTTGATGATCTACAGCTGGATGCATAACTAATGAACCTGCAAAAAATGACGTGTCAATTGATATTCATTGTAGGTTCACTGACAGGATGCAGTTTGGAAATGATAAACATGATGCAATGGAGGAGGATGGACATCCACTATTTCCAGGAGACAAGATGGAAGGGCAGTGCAGCCAAGGCACTTAGCTTGGGATCCACAGTCTAATTCTCTGTAGAACAGGCTAGAAATGCTCTGTGAATTGTGGTAAGAGAAAGGGTTCAGAAGGCAGCGAGGGATACTGTTTGAATAAGTGACAGAGTCATTCCAATCAGACTCCACTGTAATGACAGTGCAGTTCTCATAATTTCACCATATGCCCCACTGGTGAGTTATGACAGTGAGACAAAGAGTGCAGCCAGACATTAGTTTGCAGGACCTGCTAGGTAAAGCCGGACATCATAAATTGGTTTAGTTAATGGGTGACTTGAATGCACATATCGTGACAGACAGAAAAGGAAATCAGGACTGTCTAGCTCCACATGGGTGGGGCAACAGGAATAATGGAGAGGCCGTTCTAGACTTCTGTCTTGCAAATGGCTTGATAGTAGCCAACACATGTTTCATTAAGAGAACAGTCACAAGTTCATGTACATGAGTGGCCTATATCCAACTCAGGTAAAGTTCCCCTAGTGAGGAAAGGGTACTGGGTAATGAATATAGATTGCATAGTCCTCCTCAGAGAAACTGGTGGCTCACAGCATAAACCACTGGTTTCCACAATCAGCTGCAAGCAGTGACCAGAGAGGGTGCTAAGGTCAACAGAGACCAGGGTGAAGACCAGGAAGTTGACTGGAGATAAATTATGACAGTTCATGTATTCAGTAATGCCTCCACCTCCCTAACAAGTGGTGGAAATAGGTCTACAGGAAGAAAACCAGCACATTAAAACTGCATGTGTCAGGACTACATGCACAGGGCACAACTCTGTTCGGTATGTCTATAAGGTACATAAGGAAAGCGTGTGGTGTAATGCAACAGTCTAGGATCTCCATGATAAAAATACAGAGTGCAGAAAGAGTTGGAGACTGGATTGACCACCCAGCCTAGGAAGGAATGGAGGTTGACTAACAAGGTAAGGAAGGAGTTGCACAGAAAAAGACATTGGAGGTACTCTTCCAGCTACTTCAAGGAGATTCTGTAGTTGTCACAAAGACACTACTTCAGAATCCAAGGCCAATAAATCCAGATAAAGAAAACTGACAGACACTTCCTAAGGGCTGGCAAAAACAACAAGCTCACCATGCCACAGGACATCAAAGGCAGACTGAGGGAGTACTTGCAGCAACTTAACAATAACATTAACCCCATAGATGCTGTACTTCCTCAGAAACAGGCTATGGTAGGGACAAACAGGATGCCACCTTAGAGGAAGTAAGGCTTTCACTAAGGGAAATAAAGTCAGGGAAAGCAGCAGGCTCAGTAGAGATCACAGTAGATATATTTTATAGATGCTGGTTGAGGTAGGGCAGAATTGGCTCCTGAAGCTACCTGTAGCAGCATGTAGTGAAAGCCATACCCCAGGTGAGTGTTGAAGAATCATACTTGTGCCATCTAACAAGAACAAATGGGACATCCACAACTGTGATTCATAGAGAGGCATCATACTGCTGTCACCTTACATGAAAGTTATGGAGAGGGTGACTCATAAATGGGTACACAGGGTAGTACAATGTAATAAGGGTGATGAGCAACATCAACAACTATTTTAGCTCCTCAATCCTGAAACTAGTGAATGGCATGTCACCCACTATCCAATCACCACTCCCAAAATATCAAACTAACCCTCCCCCCTTCTCACTCAAACCAGTACCGAGATCAACCATTCAAAAACTCCTAGCAAAACTAAAACCAACCACCCTCACTGTCAACCATCTACCAGTCAAATATCTCCAGATTGCATCCAAGGCCATTGCCTACCCCATCTCATTACTTATCAACAGGTCCATTTCCATGGGCACCATACCATCCCTGTGGAAAATCTCCTATATCATCCCCCTCCACAAGGGTGGCCCCTCCACTAGCCTCTCCAGTTACTACCCTATTGCAATCCTATCACCCCTATCTTAAATCCTAGAAAAATGTATCAACAACCAGCTCCTCACCCACCTACTAACCAACAATCTATTATCTAAAACCCAGCATGGATTCAGACTATCCCATAGCACTAACATATCCCTTATCATCTTCTCCAATGCTATACACTTACACAGAAATCAAGGAAACTGGTTTCTGCCACCTTCCCAGACCTATCCAAGACATTCAACACAGTTTCCCATTACAAACTCCTTACCTGCCACTCCGAGCTCAACCTTGATAACCCCTTCCTGCAAGGGTTCAACAATTACCTAAGCAACCGCTCACAATCTGCCAAGTGGGCCAACACCTTATCCCCCTCACTCCCCGCCACATGAGGTGTCAACCAAGGCTCCATCCTAGGCCCCCTTCTCTTTAATATATTTAAAAACAATCTCCACCTAGCAACTACCAAAGCTGATATTGTTCAGTATGCAGGCGATACAACCCTAATATACTCAGCATCCAACATCCATCTATTACAAATCAAAGCCAAAGAATCCTTCACTGAGATAGGGAACTGGCAGAACAACCACCAACTGATACTAAACCCCAAAAAACACAATTAATGCTGTTCCACCCAACTAAGCACTACAATCCCACCTTCACTATCCTATCAGCTAATAACACCCTCATCACCCCAGTAGCTGAGGCTAAACTACTAGGTGTCACTACTGACCAACAGCTTAAATACAATAAACACATATCCCAGACCATCTCTAAAGTCCATAAAAAACTAGAATGCCTGTATCATAGCAAACAGTCCCTCAACCCCAAGACTAGGTCTACCATAGCCAGAAGTCATCTCCTATCAACATTGCTCTATGCCTGCCTGGTTCTAACCAAAATCAATAAATTTGACCTGAACAATAAAATAGCCAGGTTTGCTGCCAATACTAAATCACGTTCCCACCACTGTCAATCCCTACTTAAGCTGCACTAGCTAGAATTCCCAAACCTACTGCATTACCACTAACTCATCACTACACATCAAATCCTACACCAACCAGAGAGAACCCAAGCCCTGGCTGGCATAGTAAACTTCCACAACTCCAGTAGGGAACTATGATCAAGCAATGAAACCTTGATCGAGGTCAATCCATGCAAGAACAACTCTGGAGAAGCTCTATTCTCCTATGAGGTTGCTAGAGCATAGAACACTCTCCCACACAACCTCAGGATACAAACTCGTGCAACCAAATTTAAAATCCAACTGAAAACCCACCTCTATGCTAACCCTCTTTGCTATTACAAAGACACCCCCTTAAATCCCTCCAGCCTACAGGGTGACCAATGAAACCCCCAATTCTTACATGATACTGCTACCTAGATGCTCTGCACATTTTTGTAAATCTTGCAATATATACCTACTTCCGAATGCCTCATGTTCAGACATTACTTCTACTGCTAGACATATTATCTCCTAAACATGTTGGCAGTTCTGCTCATGCTTTTTTAATTGTAAAAACTGTAAATATAGACATTTCTTCTTAGCATGTTGTGCTTCACTTATTGCACTATCATTGTAAATGCTGTGATCTTCTCCCTGTAAGATGTTGTTTGTATGAATCTTCTGTCTTTTTACCTCACGTTAACATATTACCATTTGTACTAAACTTCTCAGAGCTTTTCTCCCCAGGACTCTGCTGAAAACAGACACCTGCTGTCCAGTCAGATCTTATCCTGGTAAAACAAATGTTAAACAAAACAAAAGAAAATAAATAAATGACCAGTTTGTATTCAGATCAGGATGCAGCCCAACTGACCCGATATTTGTAGTGAGACAGCTGCTAAGAAGCTAGAGATGAGGACAGAGTCCTAATCCTCATTCCTACGCTTTGGGAATGCAGATGACAAGATCCCAAGAAAGCTGCCTTAGGCAGAACTGTGGTGGTTCAGAGTCCTAGAATCATTGTTAGAATTAGTGCTGCACAAGTAGAAGGACCCAATGACTCAAGTACAAACAGTGTTCAGTCTCACATCCGAGACAATCAATGCACCCATAAGAGGATCTGCTTTTCTCTGTAATTCTAAATAAGTTATATGAGATCCCAAATTGCCAGTTAGTAATATTTCTAGTGGGAAAGACCCCATAATGCCCTTTCTGGTGAATGAGGTGATGCAGATGGAAGTGGTGCAGTTCCCTGTTTACAAACCATATTACTCACAATTATCTTGCTCAAGTTTTCTCATTTTCCATATCTGTAGGTTTGAGCTGACTGGCATCTATGATTCCACAATGATGACGCATCAGTTAGTAAAAAAAAATTAAAAATAGCATTTCTTATTGCCTTTGTGCAAACGTTATTTGGACTGACAGACTGTACTAATCCCAGTAGGTGACATCTGAAGATTTTGCCCTGAGAATTTTTTTCTTGTGCATACCATGGCAACACCAGACATTAAATGACAGCTAACATTTTTATGTAGAGAGCCATTAGCTGGACAGCAATATTAGACATAGGTAGAGGTAGCGCAAAACAATAGTCTCTATCCCAAAATGTGCAGCACACTGCTGTAGTAACTCCATTCATATAAAAGTTTTTTTTTTTTTTTTTATAACGGATCACTTCTGTCTTCCTGAAGTCAAGGACCAATGAGTCAGTCTAAACCTAGGTAAGTCACTCATAAAAAGTGTGGGTGTGTGTGTGTGTGTGTGTGTGTGTGTGTGTGTGTGTGTGTGTGTGTGTGTGTGTGTGTGTGTGTGTGTGTCTAAATTAATACACAAGTGCTTACGATGTATTACTTCTATAGCTTCATATGAACTTTTTTTTTATAAGAAACAGTACTTGTGAATAAATAAAGCATGTGTGCATGTTGGTTTTTCAATCCTCAGTGTATAATTTTGTGCCCGTATACACAATTTATAAAAAAATAAAAATAAAAATATGGAAAAAAAATCTCTTGCCATCCTTAATGAGCATTCTTTTTGGTTTTACACTGCTACTGAAATTGTTTTTCGTGACTTGCATCTCTCTTATACTAAATTAACAAAATTATTATAGAACTGCATACAGATGCCTTATTTGATAGTCTGACACTGATTATTACTTGAACAACATTTCACTGATAATGTATTACATAGTGCATATTCAGATTTTGGAGCTTTCCCCTGGGTCACATCTACACATGACCTGGTCAATTACGCCACGCTGGGACACACACACATATATATAAAGAGATTCCTATGCACACCTGCATATGTATATGTACACATACACACACACACACACACACACACACACACACACACACACACATATATACATATGTGTATATATATATATATATATATATATATATATATATATAAAATATATATATATATATATATATATATATATATATAGATAGATAGATAGGTAGATATACACACAAGCACACACACACACTTATACATACACACATTACGTGTGTGTGTGTGTGTGTGTGTGTGTGTGTGTGTGTGTGTGTGTGTGTGTGTGTGTGTGTGTATTTTATATATATTTATATATCATCATCATCAGCCCCTTTTTCCCATTTTTTTCTACATGGGGTCGGGGTATCGTGTTAACTGTTGCCAACTCTCTAGATTCAGTGCCACACTCCTGCCATCTTCAACACTCATGCCTGACTGTTACAGATCTTCTTTCACACAATCCATTCACCTAATTGCTGGACATCCTCACTTCCTCTTACCTTCTTCCTGTCTATCCCAAATTTTCCTCACCAGACTCTCTTCTGCTTTTCTGCACATGTGCCCAAACCACTGTAATCTGTTCTCTTTGATCTTTTCTGCAATTGGAGCTACTTTAGCTTCTGCCCTTATGTCCTCATTTCTTCGTCTGTCCCACAGTGTGCATCCTACCACCTTTCTCAGGCATTTCATTTCCATCACCTCTAGTTTCCTCAACTGTTCTGCCTTTACTGCCCATGTTTTTGTACCATACAGTAGTACTGGTCACACCAGTGTCTGGTACACCTTACTTTTCAGCTTCTTTGGCATTCTTCTGTCATAGACTACACCTGATACTTTATGCCAGTTGGCTGCACCCCCTCCGATTCTAGCTTTGATCTCTTCATTCAGACTACCCTTCTTCTCATCCACCCCTCCCAGATACTTGAAACTGTTTACCAGTTCAACTATCTTCCTTTCTATCGCCAGTTTCAGCTTCTTCTGATTTCTCCAATTTGCTGCCATTACCACCATCTTATCTGTGCTTAGTTTCATCCCATGTACCTTCAGATTTGCATTCCATTTTCCTATCCTTTGCAGAAGTTCTAGCTCAGACTCTGCATGTACTGTCACATCATCTGCATACATCAGCTTTGTTGATCTGTCCCCTCCAACTTGTTTGCTAATGTAGTCCATCACCAGTACAAACAACACTGGGCTCATATGTTTTCTCCAAGTCTAGGAATGCCCAGTTGGACTCACTCCTCATCTCTAGCTTCTTCTCAAGTATCTGTCTCAATGCAAACATTGTGTCAATTATGCTGCATCCTGATCTGAATCTAAACTGCTCATCTCCCATCTTACATTCTACTACTCTGCGTATCTGTTTATTACCCTCTCCAGAACTTTCATGCAATGTGGTAGGAGTTTGATAGCTCTGTACTGCCCACAGTTGAGGGTGTCCCCTTTGTTCTTGTACACTGGCATGAGCATGCTTATTCTACAGTCATCTGGGATATGCCTTTCTCTCTACACTGCTATTAGTACCCTCAGGAGCCATTTCTCCCCTATCTCACCCAGCATCTTTATCATATCTGCTGTGACCTCATCTGAGCCTGCTGCTTTCCATGACTTCATCTTCCTGAGTGTTGTTCTTACTTCTTCTAAGGTGGGCTCCTCTTCTTCTCTTATTATAGGCTGTTTCTGGGGCAGTACAGCTTCTGTGGGGTTTTCTTCATTCTCTGCTGGAAATACTCCTTCTATCTTCCTTTGATGTCCTGTGGACAGGTGAGCAGGTTGTTGCTGGCATCCCTTATGAAGGGTGTCTGACTATCTTCTTTATCTCTCTGTCTTTGCCTTGCAACCTGATATAGCTTCTTTGTGCCCCTTACTGAGTCACTTTCCAGAAGTTGGTAGAGTGCCTGAGATGCCCTATTCTTTGTTATTGCAACTCCTTTCTTAACTTCTTTGTTAGCCAACAAGTAGTCCTTCCTAGCCTAGTCAGTCTTTTTTATCTCCCACTTCTTCCTGCACTCCTTTTTTCTTTTGATGACTTCCTAGACTTGTGCATCTTATTTCCATACCTGGCTCAGGCACATATATTTTCTGTAGTCCTAACACATGCTGTTTTTAGGCACTGCCACTCTTATTCACCTCCACCTATTTCCTCCTCTTCATGGGGTGTTAGATGCTGTACTTTATCTCCAGTTAACTTCCAGGTCTTCAGCCTGGTCTCTGTTGACCTTAGTCTTCTCTGACCACTGCTTGCAGCTGATTGTGGCAACTAGTGGCTTATGCTGGAGACCAATGGATTCTACCCCAGTGACTTTTCCTTACTTGGAGGAAGTCTACCTGAGTTCCATGTTGGCTACTCTTGTGAGCGTCTCTCTTTCTGAACCATGTGTTGGCTACTATTAAGCCATTTGCCAGAAAGAAGTCTAGAATGGCTTCTCCTTCTTTATTCCTGTTGCTCCATCAATGTGGACCAAAGCAGTCCTCATATCCTGTTTTGTCTGTCCTGATATGTGCATTCAAGTCACCAATTATCAACACCTATTCATTTTGTCCTGCTTTATCTGGTAGGTCCTACAACTGCTGTCTGAATGCACTCTTTTCCTCCCTATCACAACCCTGCTGTGGGGCATAGGCTGAGATTATGAATACTGCCTTATGATTACACTGGAGTATGCCTTCTGAATGCTCTCTCTCACAACAATTCCTGCACCATTTCTAGCCTGTCCCCCACTTGAGTAGTAGAGTCTGGATCCCAAGCCAAGTGGCTTTGCTGCACTCCCCTTCCATCTCATCTCTTTTATACGTAGGATGTCCAGCCTTCTCCATATTATCAAGTTATCCACTTCCAAGCTGTGTCCTGTCAGGGAACCTACATTAATTAAGCATATCAATTCTCAGTTCATGTTTGGCAGGCTGGTTGGTTTTACATCCAGCTTTCACTCAACAGAGCTATCCCAGGAAACCCTGGCAGGGGAAATAGACACTGGCCAGCCAGCAGCTTATTAACCCAGGGCTGCTGGGCTTTATGGCAAGCAAACACAGGCCAATAGGGCCATATATAACCCTCCCACCATCATCAGGGATTCCTGGAGTGGGTCAGAATAGGTCAGGTCTTCAACCCACTTATCACTGGCAACCATGTCCATTTTTGGTCAACATGACCAAATCACATAGAGCAACCCTGCCATGGCGTGCAGTGTGTGATCCGTGTTCTCTCTTGAGGATACTATACACCACAGTAGATGCCCAAAGCGGTTGGTCTGTACAACTCTTCCCCCTGTAGGACATGATGTAGAGTCTGTGCTGCTGCCCACAGCTCCATTCATTGATGAGTTTGAGATAGAAACACTCAGCATGTTTTAGGACATGGGAGAAACCTCATGGAGACAGAGGGAGAACATGCAAACTCCAAGCAGGCATTGGTCAGAGGTCAGGATCAAACCCTGTAACTTGTGTAACTGTTTTATATATACATATATATATATATATATATATATATATATATATATATATATATCTATATATATATATATATATATATATA